>NC_088423.1:38044077-38344077 GCF_034236695.1 Oncorhynchus nerka | reverse complement strand
CTGGACTTCCTGATGGGCTGCCCCCAGGTGGTGAGGGTAGGCAACAACACATACGCCACACTGACTTTCTACACAGGGCCCCTCAGGAGCGTAGTCCCCTCCTTTACTCCCTGTTTACCCACGACTGGTGGCCACGCATGACTCCACCATCATTAAGTTTGTTAATGATACGACGGTGGTAGGCCTGACTACTGATGACGATGAGACAGACTATAGGGAGTTCAGAGACCTGGCCATATGGTGCTAGGACAACAACCTCTCCCTCAATGTCAGCAAGACAAAGGTGATCGTGTACTACAGGAAACGGAGGGCCAAGCATGCCCCAATCCACATCGACCATGGAGCGGGTCGAGAGCATCAAATTGGTAGGTGTCCAAACCACAAAGGAATTAACATGGTTCAAACACACCCACAAAGTCGTGAAAAAGGCATGACAACGCCTCTTCCCCTTCAGAAGGCTGAAAAGACTTGGCATGGGTCCTCAGATCCTCAAAATGTTATACAGCTGCACCATTGAGAGCATCTTGACTGGCTGCATCACCGCTTGGTATGGCTTTGAATCCGACCGCAAGGCACTACAAAGGGTAGTGCTTATGGCCCAATACTTAACTGGGGCCGAGCTCCCTGCCATCCAGTACCTCTATACCAGGCAGCATCAGAGGAAGACCCTAAAAATTGTTAAAGACTCCAGCCACCTGTCATAGACTGTTCTCTGGAACCAACAGCACCCTGAACAGCTTTTACCCAAAGACATTAGACTGCTAAATAGTTAACCAAATAGCTACCTGGACTATCTGCATTGCCCCCATTTTGTGCTAACTCTTTTGACTCATCACATACGCTGCTGCTACTGCTTATTATCTATCCTATTGCCTAGTATCACTTTACTCCTTCCTATATGTACATATCTACCTCAATTACCTTGTACCCCTGCACATCAACTCGGTATTGGTACCACATGTATATACAGTAGCCAAGTTATCGTTACTCATCATTCCTCATATTACTATTTTTCTATTTTCTTCTTTCTGCATTTTTGGGAACGGCCTAAAAATGTGCATTTCACTGATAGTTTACACCTGTTGTTTACGAATCATGTGACAAATAACATTTGATTTGATAAGCTAGCTACAATAGTACACCATTCCACTTGAAGAGGAGATGCTCTACTACACTACACTACCATCAAAACCCACAGAGAATGTTAAGTGTTAGTTCTCTCCTTCTAGAGGTATTCAGTTATGCCCAAATATACTTATTTTAAAGTTGTATCCTGGGTGAATGCTGGTATTGTCAGATTACAACAGCTCAGACTTCTCAGTTCAGCCTAAAAAAACTGCCAAAGCATCAAATCTGAACCTTCCTCCACATGCACAAATCCCTAGGTTTCTGTAAACAATGATAACCTTTGGATTTGCAAACTTATGCTTGTGGATATTGTTCCTTGAAAGCTATTGTGGTGCAAGTTTAATTAGACAACACTTTTATTGAATTTCAATCAATCTGCTAGCATTTAATAGTTTAAATGTAACACAACATGCTACTGTGGTAGGTTGCTATTTAAAGATAAAATGCAATGCACAGCAAAGTGATATTTGAAAGAAATGCTTTAACACACAAGGGAAATGAGTTATTTACAGACATCAGCGAAAGCTTGTATTTATTTTCTCATTACAAGTTTCCATGTATTCTGCCCTCTCAATAACCCTTTGATTCTGATAGATAGAAGAATACTAGATTGGATGTCTTTAGCCTCTCCTGCAATATGCTTAACACTTTGATACGCATAAACACAATTAACCCTCTGCCATCTACACCCCACATAAACAGTGTTTTCCTTCGGCTCTCCTCATTAGGCCTTAATTGACGTTGAGAACAAAATAGCTTGGTTTTATTAGAGGTTCCGACGAAAAGCTCTCTTCTTCTCAGCTTCAATTACGGCCTAACGAAGAGAGCACAAGGCAAACAGTGAGGAAAACAATGTTTATGTGGGGTGTGGATGGCAGATGGTTAGTTGTGTACGGCTTTTAAAGTCTAATCAACAATAGTGTCTGCGCAACGTAGTGGGTAATGGCATCAATAACATGAAGCATTAGTGCAAAAGAAGATGTTCCAAGTTTTGCCTGAGCATTAATTAACACGCACGTGACCATTACAGATTGGTGATGTACATACTTTAGCTAGAAACACTGAGCTTGAGTGATGTACTATATAATAATATACATTTATTATGAGTTTGATGTGAACTATTTCATGTTTAATGTAAATTCAAGTTTTCATCGTTGTCATAAACTGGTATGAAACATCATGTTAAGCGTTATGTTATATTCATTATAGCCATTACCCATTAGGACAGGTTGGAAGCATTGCTTTATTGGTTTACGTTATTATATCTGAATTCAAGTGTATCTGAATGTCTTTACACTTCAACAGTTATAATTACTTAATTAATATTCAGCGCCTCACGTTTTGCACACAGTTTAGTCATTGTCCTTCATGTGCAGTCATTTTGCAGTAGTCCCTAAAGACGCGTTGTTCTTGCCAGGACGCAAAGATAAACAAAATGGCAATGAGGCAGCTGTCATTACAATACCATTTTGTATTTCAACTGATGGACTTGAATAGTTAGACTTGATATCGAAATGGAGCAACAAAGGCCCATGCATCCTAGCCAATTGAGTATGAGGCAATTGACTCAAAGGTTGCAGTATCCATATCATCAATCCAGTATATGGCAGTATAGACAGCATGATGTTTATGTGATTTTAAAGAGAAAATAAAGCAGAAATAAAAGAGCTACAGATGTAGGATCTTAATTTGAGACAGTTTGCTATGGCAGGAAAATTATTTTGCAGCAAGAGGAAATGTGCATTATTGTGTGGATTATAAGTAATGGACATTTTGTAGAGGTTGATGCAATTTCCGTTAGAGCAAATCAAGTCTGACATTTCAAAGTGGAAATTACAAACTTTAGAAGCCTTTTTAAAACTTAAATACACCAGAAGTTTGTATTTCCTGCTTAGCAGGAAAATTCTCAGCAACAAAAGAGTGATCACTGTAAGATCCCACATCTGTATCACGAGCGCTAATCATAACATTATGAAATCTGCAGGACTCATCCACACCCGTGAGTAAGCCTCAATCCCATTCTCTCCCGCTCTTCGCTCATGTGGAAAGATATTCCGAAGAGGTGGACATCATGGGCTAGCATTGTAATAGAATACTGAGCACATAAAACATTGATTTAAACCAGTCCTAATGTAAGTATATGATAATGGCTCAGGGAATAGGTTGTTGGGTACAGGGCTGCATACTCTGTATTTATTTTATATGTTTAACCTTTATTTAACTTGGCAAGTCAGTTAACAACAAATTCTTATTTACAATGACGGCCTACCAAAAGGAAAATTACCTCCTGCGGGGACAGGGCTGGGATAAAAAAAATAAAAACATAAATGTAGGACAAAACACACATCATGACAAGAGAGACAACACAAAATTACATAAAGACAGACTTAAGACAACAACATAGCAAGGCAGCAACACATGACAACACAGCATGGTAGCAACAAAACATAACAACAACATGGTAGCAACACAACATGGTAGCAGCACAAAACATGGTGCAAACATTATTGGGCACAGACAACAGCACAAAGGGCAAGACGGTAGAGACAACAATACATTATGCAAAGCAGCCACAACTGTCAGTAAGAGTGTCCATGATTGAGTCTTTGAATTAAGAGATTGAGATAAAACTATCCAGTTTGAGTGTTTGTTGCAGCTCATTCTGGTTGTTAGCTGCAGTGAACTGAATAGATGAGCGACCCAGGGATGTGTGTGCTTTCAGGACCTTTAACAGAATGTGACTGAGACTGGCGTGAGGCCTATGAGGATTTAATAAATAAGCATCAACCAGTGGGTCTTGCGACAGGTATACAGAGATGACCAGTTTACAGGTGTATAGAGTGCAGTGATGTGTCCGTTAAGGAGCATTGTTGGCAAATCTGATGACCGAATGGTAAAGACCTTGGAGCCGCTCGAGAGCACCCCTACCTGCTGTAATAAGGTGGATGTAAGTCTCAGATGCATGTGCAATGGACATTTGATTAAAGCAGTTGTCGAATGCAGAGTTTAGTTCAGTCAGACAGAAACGCTATGGGGCACACCCTTCTCTGTCCTTGCGTGAAAAGAAAAAGCCAATAACTTGTTTGAAAGACTGTGACAAACTTTTTGTTTTGTGGAGTGGCAGGTCTTTTGATTTCGATCTGGTTGAGAATATAACAACGATACGACTACATCGAGTCAATGGGGATTTTATGACCACAAGTTTTAGTCCCAGACAAGGCCAAATATCTACCCTTGAATCAACCAATCAATTCTGTACTGTAAATGCAAACATTAGAAGTTTATAACGCCAAGAATACAACTACTGGAGTAAACAATGTTGTCATGGGATTGGGGCATTGAAGGACAGTTTTGAATCACTTTATTTGGATAGTCAATCCGGGTCGAAATGCTCCGTGTCCGAGCCAACAGCATTGCCTCTCTTTAAAACCCCCTAGAGTCTAAATTTGGAGTGCTAATCTAAAATATGGAAATGTTTTAAGATAGCTAAATGATCCATGGTATTACTATCTGATTTTGAATTGTAGGACACCTGTAGCTATATATATATGTATATATATATGTATGTGTGTATGTGTCACGACTTCCGCTGAAGTTGGTGCCTCTCCTTGTTCGGGCGGCGTTCGGCTCTCATCGTCACCGGCTTTCTAGCTGCCACCGATCCATGTTTCTGTTTTCCATTTGTTATGTCTTGAGTGTACACTCCTAGTTCCCATTAAGTTATTATTATTTACCTATTTAACCCTCTGGTTCCCAGTATGTGTTGTGCGTGATTGTTCCTGTTATGTGTTAGTCTTGCGTGTTAGGGTTTGTTATCCCTACGTGGATTTATTGTATTGTTTATTTTCCCAGAGTAAAGTACGATATTTTTGGGATGGAAACTTGACAGCTAGAGGTGGTGTCCTTCCTAAGTTACAGTATTTGGTTCATACAGTTTTTAATTACATCACAAAATGAAAAGCAACATTATTATTCTTTAGGTCCCCACTGACCATTTCCCATATTCTTTATGTTAGATATATTGTTCCAGTGTTCACTTTTTGGATGCAAGAGTTTTGGGCTGGTAAACCTCTCTCTAGACAAAGACATTCCCATCCCAATACTAGAGAGCCAGGGAGTCCTCTGCTGCATAAAATGTACGACCAGTGTGTGGAGATGTCAAAAAACTCCACCATTCCCTCCTCCCCACTTTGCAGGTGGGAGAGGGTTTGGTGATTGTCAGCCCTTGCCAAGCTGATCTGACCCATTGTGATCCTCATGTGTAGTCATGACAACACAATCTTGTCTCAGAGCTCTACTCCTTCGACCTCATTGCTTGGTTTTTGCTCTGACAATATATAGCCTTATATAGATAGGTGTGTGCCTTTCCAAATCATGTCCAATCAATTGAATATACCACAGGTGGACTCCATTTCAGATGTAGAAACATCTCACGGATGATTAATGGAAAGAAGGTGTCACGGTTCATGAATCCACTGCCTCCTTTTCTCTCTCTCTCTCTCTCTCTCTCTCTCTCTCTCTCTCTCTCTCTCTCTCTCTCTCTCTCTCTCGTGTTTGTGTGGGCGTGGTTCCCAATCTCGGCCTGATTGTCTGCGCCAGCTGGAATCACTTATCTTCCCTTTATATGTTCTGTAACCAGTGTTTCTTGTTGTCAGATCGTGTTACTTCCCTGAGGTTGTGTCGTGTGTCCGTACTCATCTCTCGCCGCCCTTGTGTGGATTATCTGCTGTGCTCCTTCCTACCCATCCGGACACTCTCCCCTGGGTTTCTCAGCACGCTCACATAGGAGGATGTGCCCTAGTCCCTGGGTCGGATTCCGTCTGAGTACAGTCTGTTTGTCCTGTTGCTGCTGTAACCTATATTCATTAAACCATCGTTGCTTGCATCTTGCATCCGCCTCTGTATTGTTACAGAACGATCTGACCAGACCATGGATGCAGCGAGTTCAACGAGTCTGACCGAATTCATTTCCCGTAGTATCACGAGAATGGATCAACAAGAGGAGAACATCTCCAGCACAGGTCGGGAAGTACAAGCCATTGCGACGCAGGTATCCCAGCTGACCCAACAATTACAACATCTGAGGGGTCTCGCTGCGCCACCTACACCGGCAGTTCAACCCGCCCCGCCAGAGCCGGATTCCCAGCTAGAGCCACGGCTACCGACACCAGAGGGTTATTCAGGTGATCCTGACTATTGCAGAGCTTTTCTTACGAGATGTTCCATGCATTTCGTTGCAGCCACGGACCTTCAACCGTGAACAGTCTAAGGTAGCATTCGTACTCACACTGCTATCAGGCAAAGCGGCTCTTTGGGAACGGCGGTGTGGGCGAACCAGGACCCATGCTGCACCTCTTTCCAGACACTCTCTGAGGAGATGAGAAGGGTCTTCGATCGGGCCGTGGCGGGTAGGGAGGCGGCCAGACTACTCGCTGACCTTCACCAAGGAGACCGTTCAGTATCGGAATACTCCATCCAATTCCGCACTCTGGCCGCAGAGTGTCAGTGGAACGAGGAGGCGCAGTGGGACATGTTCCTGCATGGGCTGGAGGACCGGATCAGAAGGAGATTTATGTTCTGGACCTTCCCAGGAGTTTAAATGGACTAGTGGAACTAGCCTTGAGGGTCGACGCTCGTCTGAGTCGTGTTGGCCGCCGAGCATGCCCTAACAGACCGTATAACGACACGGAGGGCTGGCATGCCAGCGGCGGGAACACGGCCAGTTCAACCTCCGCTCACGAACCCATGCAGCTGGGGAGAGCTCGCCTCCCGGGAAGAGAGGGAGAGGCGGAGATCCCAAGGACTCTGTCTCTACTGTGGTAGAGCGGGCCACTTTATCCACTCCTGCCCGGTAAAAGATTAGGCCCGGTAGTAAGAATGAGGCTACTATCGGGTGGTGTCACCACAGAGAAGACCTCATCATCTACTCTCCTCCCGGTAAGACTAAGATGGGCCAACCACACGCACGACACCCAAGCCTTACTGGACTCAGGAGCAGAGGGTAATTTCATGGACTTCAAGCTCGCTCACAAACTCCAGATTCCTATCACCTCACTCACGCACAAGATATCCGTCAACGCTCTCAATGGTCAAGAACTACCCAACATTTCTCACACCACTGAACCTATCACACTCATCACTTCTGCAATCACACTGAGACACTATCATTTCTACTTATGGACTCACCCCTTGCACCATTAGTTCTCGGCCACCCTTGGCTCACCCAACACAACCCCAGAGTTGACTGGGGTCATAATTCTATATCCATGTGGAGTAACAAATGTCTTGAGTCCTGTTTAGTGTCTGCTTGTTCGTCTGTGTCTGATTCTGTGTTTCTAGAGGAGGCGGTGGATTTGTCTAACGTGCCCGTTGAATACCTCGACCTGAAGGAGGTGTTCAGTAAGTCCCGTGCTGCTTCTCTTCCTCCGCATCGTCCCTATGACTGTGCAATAGAATTATTGCCAGGTGAGTCTCCGCCTAAAGGCAAGTTATATTCACTCTCTGTTCCTGAGAGGAGGCTATGGAGAGATACATCTCTGGTTCTCTGGCATCTGGATTCATTCGTCCTTCCTCTTCTCCAGCGGGGCGGGGTTCTTCTTTGTGGAGAAGAAGGACGGATCTCTGCGTCCTTGCATTGATTACCGTGGGTTGAATAACATCACAGTGAAAAATACCTATCCCTTACCGTTGATGTCCTCAGCCTTTGAAAGGTTACAGGGAGCATCCGTATTCACTAAGTTGGATTTACGTAATGCATATCATTTGGTTCGCATAAGGGGGGACGAATGGAAGACCGCGTTTAACACCCCCAGAGGGCACTTCGAATATTTGGTCATGCCTTTTGGGCTATCCAACTCCCAGCGGTTTTCCAGGCACTCGTAAATGACGTGCTGAGAGATATGATTGATCAGTTCATATATGTTTACCTGGATGACATACTGATTTTTCTTCTTCTCTCCGGGAACACGTTCAGCACGTCAGACGAGTGCTTCAGAGGTTATTGGAGAATGGACTTTTTGTCAAGGCGGAGAAATGCATTTTTCATGCACAATCCGTTCCATTCCTAGGTTACATCGTCTCGACTGAAGGTATTCGCATGGATCCTGACAAGGTTAAGGCTGTGGTGGATTGGCCAAGCCCAGATTCCCGTAAGGCCCTACAGAGGTTTCTGGGATTCGCCAATTTCTACCGGCGTTTCGTTCGCAACTTTAGCCAGATAGTCGCTCCTCTTACCGCCTTAACCTCCCCAGAGTGACGTTCAGGTGGTCCGATACAGCCGAGGCTGCATTCGCCAAACTCAAGAGCCGCTTTGTTTGGCTCCCATCCTCATAGCTCCCGATCCCTCGCGTCAGTTCGTGGTGGAGGTGGACGCTTCAGAGGTGGGGGTAGGTGCGGTACTTTCCCAACGTTCCTCTTCTGACGACAAGATGCACCCTTGCGCGTTCCTTTCCCATCGGTTATCACCTGGAACGCAACTTCGACATTGGCAACAGAGAGTTGTTGGCAGTGAAGTTAGCACTGGAGGAGTGGCGCCATTGGTTAGAGGGTTCGGGGTACCTTTTATAGTTTGGACCGATCACAAAAATTTGGAATATATCAGAACCGCAAGCGACTCAACTCCAGGCAGGCGCGGTGGGCACTCTTTCGGACGTTTTGACTTCTCTCTCGTATCGCCCGGGTTCCAAGAATGTCAAACCCGATTCCCTTCTCGCATTTTTGACCATTCCGAACGCCCATCCACTCCCGAGTGCATCCTACCCGGGACCCTAGTGGTCTCCACACTCACATGGGAGGTTGAATCGAGGGTCAAAACGGCCTTAGAAGGAAAACGCCTCCGCCCGGTTGCCCGCCCTAATCGGTTGTTTGTGCCGGAGGGTGTCGGTCCGATGTTATTCGGTGGGGGCATTGCTCCAACGTAGCGTGTCATCCAGGAGTCAGTCGCACTAGCTTTTTGGTTAAGCAACGCTTTTGGTGGCCACTGATGGCTCGTGACATTCACAGTTTTGTCTTGGCTTGCTCGGTTTGTGCCACTGGGAAGACTTCTAATCGACCCCCAGATGGGTTACTCCAACCGCTGTCGGTCCCTTCGAGACCCTGGTCCCACATCGCGCTAGATTTTGTTACCGCCCTCCCGCCCTCCCAGGGCAAGACTGTTGTTTTGACCGTGGTGGACCGGTTCTCGAAGGCGGCTCATTTTATTCCCTTGCCTAAATTACCATCTGCCAAGGAGACAGCGGTAACTGTCGTGGATCACGTCTTTCGCTTACATGGTCTGCCGATGGACGTAGTTTCTGACAGGGGGCCCCAATTTGTGTCCAAGTTTTGGCAAGAGTTTTGTAGGTTACTGGGAGCGAGTGTCAGCCTGTCTTCAGGGTTTCATCCCCAGAGCAACGGTCAGCGGAGAGGGCCAACCAAGATTTGGAGAGAGTGTTGCGATGTTTGGTTTCTAAGAATCCCTCTTCCTGGAGTCAACAACTCTCTATGGTTGAGTACGCTCACAATTCGTTGCCAGTGGCAGCCACGGGTCTCTCTCCGTTTGAGTGTAGTTTAGGTTACCAGCCACCTATCTTTCCCAGTACGGAGTCCGAGGTGTCTGTTCCCTCCGCTCACGCTTTCATCCAGAGGTGCCGTCACGCATGGAGCAGAGCCCGTGAGACTCTTCTCGGGTGGGGGCGCGCACCAAGACTAAGGCCGATCGCCACCGGTCGAAGCCTCCGGTATACGTCGTTGGCCAAAGAGTGTGGCTTTCTACTAAGAACATTCCACTCCGATCCGTTTGAACAAGCTTGCCCCCAAATTTATCGGCCCGTTCAAAGTCACCAGGATCATTAGTCCGGTGGCGGTCCGGCTCCAGCTTCCTCCGGCGTATAGGAGAATTCATCCTACCTTTCATGTGTCTAAAATAAAACCTGTGTTTCAGGCACGCATTAACCCACCGGTCCCGGTTCCCGCCGCCACGACTTGTTGATGGGGAACCCACCTTTTCTGTCAATCGTATTTTGGACTCTAGAAGGAGGGGACGCGGATTCCAGTACCTGGTGGACTGGGAGGGTTACGGCCCGGAGGAGAGAAGTTGGGTACCTGCTAGGGACATTCTGGATCACTCCCTTATCGATGATTTCAATCGACAGGTAAATTCGCCTGGGAACGCCAAGAGGCGTTCCTAGGGGGGGGTATTGTCACGGTTCATGAATCCACTGCCTCCTTTTCTCTCTCTCTCTCTCTCTCTCTCTCTCTCGTGTTTGTGTGGGCGTGGTTCCCAATCTCGGCCTGATTGTCTGCGCCAGCTGGAATCACTTATCTTCCCTTTATATGTTCTGTAACCAGTGTTTCTTGTTGTCAGATCGCGTTACTTCCCTGAGGTTGTGTCGTGTGTCCGTACTCATCTCTCGCCGCCCTTGTGTGGATTATCTGCTGTGCTCCTTCCTACCCATCCGGACACTCTCCCCTGGGTTTCTCAGCACGCTCACATAGGAGGATGTGCCCTAGTCCCTGGGTCGGATTCCGTCTGAGTACAGTCTGTCTGTCCTGTTGCTGCTGTAACCTATATTCATTAAACCATCGTTGCTTGCATCTTGCATCCGCCTCTGTATTGTTACAGAAGGATGCACCTGAGCAAAAAATATTGTCTCATAGAAAAGGGTCTGAATTCGTGTGTAAATAAGGCATTTCTATTTTAAACTTTTTATACATTTACAAAAATGTCTAAATCCTGTTTTTGCTTCGTCATTATTGGGTATTGTGTGTAGATTGCTGAGGAAAGTGTTTTATTAAATCAATTTTAGAATCAGGCTGTAACTTATCAAAATGTGGACAAAGTCAAGGGGTCTGCCATATGTCGATAACATACCTACGTTTGTCACTGGTATGGGCTAGTAAATATCATAAACCTAGCCAGCTAGACACTGATAGTCGCAAACTATAACCAGGGAGAGAGGGAGGAGATAATTCACTTTCTATTTCATTTGCTGCTGGCTTGCTAATGTTCACTCAAATAAGTTTTCCACATGTAATTGATTAAATTAAATTGATATTCTATAAAGGTTTACCTGTGTCAATATGTTGTGAATATTGTCGAAAAATCGCCACAGCCAGTTTCCATACTAAAAAGGAAGTGCCACCTGGTGCGCACCAGTTTACCTTGTACAGAAGACTACAGGCAATCAGTTCCTCCACCTTGTGAGTCATAGAAATGATGATCTTGCGTTCAGGGCCTTCCGTCAGTCTTTGTGGTTTTCAAGTTAGAACCAATGTACTGTATATTAGTTACTATACAGCACCAACTACATAAATGTCTGATAGGGTCCATCATCTGCTACCTGGACATTAATTGTCTGTTTTCTGACTAAGCCACACCATGGAATGCCTGTGTAGCTCGGCTCTCTCGCTCCTATAAACAGATCTCCCAATCAGCCTGAAGCCCAGATAAAATTGACTAGATTTAATGATTGGAACAATGCAAAGTCAAGCAGGAGGAAAGGAGGAATATCCCTCTCTTCTTCTCTCTTCAACTCATTGATCTGCCAAGGGCTGGCTAGTGAGTGTATGTTTTCTTCAAATGAGTAATCCTTGGAGATGACTGTCAGTTTTTAACTGTTCATGGTCGGATTCCCACGGGGACTGTTTGAGCCTTGGAGGCCACTGCAGACACTGACTGTAAAGGGATCTCATTTAGCTGGTTACAGGGAACATGGAAAATGTATTTGCACATTATAAGGGGAAGTTAGGGAGCGAGAGGACTCTGTTGAGGTTCAGTAGCCAACGTTATTGTGTTTCTTCTACTTGTTTTGGCAGCTAATTTTCCGCTCTTCAAAGGCTCGGAGTATGCAGAGTATGCTGTCAAGTGCATCTCTCAGATGTACATCCCTAGGTGAAATAATTATAATTCTATCTAAATTATTCATTTTTCCTATGTTGTTAAAAAGATGGGGACCAGAGCAAATAAAAAGTGTATTTTAATGAATACATTTTTTAAGTCATGGTAACAGACTAGAGGCCAGTAACCGAAAGGTCGCTGGTTCGAATCCCCAATCCGACTAGGTGAAAAATCTGTCTGTTCCCTTGAGCAAGGCACTTAACACTCCTGAATAGAGTGTCTGGTAAATTATTAAAAAGTGGATGTGTATAATTTGAGGCGGTGTTTGTCGGAAACATGGAATGAAATGCAATTTTCATGAAATTGTGTTTTTAATTTAAAGGAGTTGTTCATTATTTTACAACATGATATTATATGTTTACAAAACGTAGCTAAATATAGCCACCACTAGCTAAAAACCAATGGTAGTTATAGGGGCATGTGAACATTTTTTTGTATTTTTTATGGCCAAATCACCTTTAAGTAATATCAAACCAAATAAGGAGTTGATTTGAGTTGATTCTACATTTTTTGGGTCACAGGGGATCACATGCCCCATAATTTCCATAGATGTTTTGCTAGTCTCACAGTCTTCTGTGATCTGTATAAAGTGTAATATTGAGATGCAAACTCAAAATTGAATACATTTCAACTCTCTATCTGACATGGTACAGTTACCTTATTTTTTAAGGCCATGACTATCTGTGTGAGGTGTACTGTATACTTTTGTTTCAAAGTAGATTTGTTTAAGACTACCAAGAAACATTCTGTGTGACCCTGATTTAGCCCACTGCAGTGTTAATAAAGAACACTTTATCCTGGGCCATAGCCTACTTTCAGGGTGAGGTACCATCTAACATCATGTTGTAAAATAGTGAACAACTCCTTTAAGTTATTATTATTAGATTTTTTTAAACATATTTTATAATGTTTATTATTACATTTTGTTTAAACGTCATTTATAATGTTTAGTAAATAGTTTATTCATCATTTATAAATAATTACTCCCACTTTGTTAACGTTAGTAGGCTAGATATTCACACATTCATAAACAGCTTTTACAGTATTTAATAATGTGACTTGTTTCAGGAAACAAGGTGTATGTCACGCGTCACTACTTCACAGACGAGGCATTTGAACTTAGCAAAAATGTGTTTTCTTGGAATAAATGCCTTCTGGAACATGTGAACTTTCATGTGCCTTAATAATAAACTTGTATCCCATCTTGAAATAAAAAATATAATTGTTAAATTACGAGCCTAGTTAGTTTAGCCATGGAATCTTCAAAAAGTATGAATTATAATACAGGTTACCGAAATTCTATGAAGAGTGAAATTGTAGGAAAGTGAGAGAAAGTTAAAGTGAGGGAGAGAGAGAGGGGGGAAAGGCAGTAGACAGACTGAGAGACCTACAAATGGTAAGTGGAGAAATATGATCATTTTACAGATACAAACATTTTGATTAAATATACAAATACACAAATTATAATTTGTGTGGTGTTGTTTTTTCCAGGTTTAACCTGAAATAGTCATCATGCAATCTGATTCTTTGCAATTCCCAGACATTTTATACATAATGAATCTTTCATTTCCCTGCCTGTCTGTGAACAGTTAACGATGCCAGGCACTGCCAACATTTATAAGTGCTTATAAGTGCTTCAAAATAGATTGCAATGGAGTTGAAATGCTCTCATTTGTTTCTCCGTGGCTATCAAAGCTCTTACCTGCTCAATCCCACAATGATTGGGATGGACCTTAAAGTCATTCACTTGGCATGGACATTAGAGTTAAAAAAGTAAGTGCTAGTCCCGACTTTGACAAAGACAATATAAAAAGGGAAGTTTAATGAGAAGACTGGCAGATAGGGTAATCCATCCTGGTCTTCCAGAGGGAAAGGTTAATAGCTTAAGTGTTCGGAGCTCTTAACAGAAGAAAAAGCGACCTGCCACTTACTGTCTGGGACAGCCTAATGGCTAACTTAATTTTCCATCTGCGGATCAGGACAGGTTTGGTTCACCTCCCAGTGATGTGGGCCATGAGGACAGCAACAGACTAGAGTCAGTGGGAAGCCAGACCATGATTAGACCCGTATATAGAAGGCAGCATTTCATATCCCTCGTCTTCATACTTCTGTCATCCAATTATAATTTTTGTATGCAGAAGCAGAATATGCATTGTAAAATTTGTCCTCTGGTTTTCCATCCACACCCAAAGGGATTTCCAGGAGGGTAACCTTTTAAACCTTAGTGGTGGAAACAGACAGTGAAAATGCTGATTTAAGGTCTCTGTGTGTGTGTGTGTGTGTGTGTGTGTGTGTGTGTGTGTGTGTGTGTGTGTGTGTGTGTGTGCGTGTGTGTGTGTGTGTGTGTGTGTGTGTGTGTGTGTGTGTGTGTGTGTGACGCAGCAAATGTCTTGTCCTGTCATGGCAGCCAGCGGCCATTTGACTCAAACCTGACAGATGTGTCCCTCTGTAAGCACAGCAAAGACACTAACAAATAGCTCTCTGTTGAATTTAGATACAGTAGTTGTGAATTGTACTTTAAAAGGTGCAAATAAATGTCACTGTAGTGGTACCCTGTAAGTTACCCCCGTTCGTACCTTAAAAGAGCCAATAGTGTACCTTAGGGGACAAGATATTACATTTCTTACATATAGTCCACAGGTACAAATGTGTAACTTTAGAAAAAATACACATTTGCATTTTTAGGGTACCACTACAGTGAAAAAGTAATTTGTTCCTTTTAAGTGGCAAAAATGGACCTCTTCTCCATACCAACCAAGTCCCTCATGTTTACACACCTCTCCACCATTGCACTCCTGACACCAGTGTAGCGAATTCGGGGGTAGCCCGACTGGGACTCGAGCATGGGTCCAGTGACTGTCAAGGACTTGACAAGGATCCTCAGTGTTGAGTTATAGACGCTTTAATATTAGTTATAGGTATTTATTGGCACATGCTTTTATTTAATCATTGATAAAGACTTCAGAACTGTCAGAGGACATGCTCAAACTAATTCCTATTCAATTCCAGCAGGAGTATCCAACAGTTAGAATTGTTTATCACCCGCAACCTGAATGACTGTCAGGGTTAAGAACATTGATAAATGTCACGCCCTGACCTTAGAGATCCCTGGTTATTCTCTATATTTTGGTTAGGTCAGGGTGTGACTAGGGTGGGTACTCTAGTTTTTGTATATCTATGTTTTCTTTTTCTTTGTTGGCCTAGTATGGTTCCCAATCAGAGGCAGCTGTCTATTGTTGTCTCTGATTGGGGATCATACTTTGGCAACCATTTCAGTAACAGATGCCATAAATCTAACTCAATTATTGAATTAGTTTAGAAAAATGTATGTTATTTATCTTTATGTAGCATAATCAATCAATGTACATGCTAAACTAAGATATTAAAAACAATAATTTAAAAATATTGACCTGCAGTAGAGCATGCTAGGAAATATGAAATACTCCTGAATCAATACTAGAAATGTTACACTGAAAAACCAAATACTAGTTAACACTGGCCAATTTGCAGTGTACAGCCTACCTTATGGTACACATTTGCTTTTTCTGGGTACCACTACAATGAGAACGCCCCTTATTTCCCTCTAAGTGGCAAAAATGCATTGTTGTAACTATACATATGTACTGGAGCTTTCTTCATACATTTTGTAGATTTTCTGATAAGCAAAGGTACTGATCAGTAACATCAAGAATCATTAGTGCACACATGAAGGTACACAAAATATGTTTGTACCCTGGGAAACAAATATACCTTCACCATACCCTTATGTTGAAAGTGAGAGTGTGATGTTTGTACCTTTTTTATATTCAAACTATTAGATAAAGAAAATGTACACTGTAAAAAAATCCTGTTGTTTTTACGGAACGTGACCAGCTGTAACGCTTGTCGTCTGGAGAAAGAGAGGAGGACCAATGCGGAGAGTGGTAAGTGTCCATTATTTTAATAAAACAACTGAACACTGAACAAAACAACAAAAACGACAACGAACAGTCCTGTAAGGTGACGAAAAACACTAAACAGAAAATAATCACCCACAACTAAAATGGGGAAAACAGGCTACCTAAGTATGATTCTCAATCAGAGACAACGATCGACAGCTGCCTCTGATTGAGAACCATACCAGGCCAAAAACAGAAATATAACATAGACAAAACAACATAGACTGCCCACCCCAACTCACGCCCTGACCAAACTAACACAAAGACAAAATAAAGGAACTAAGGTCAGAACGTGACACTAGCTGTAAAAAAAAAGATACAGTATGTTACCGTTAATTCCAAATAAACTTTGGTTTAACAGAACATTACTGTAAAGTTTACCAAAAAAACTAACAATATTTTTTATACAGTGTACCATTATACTGGATTATCCACACATCAGTGGGAGTCTTGCCTTTTAAGCATATTGTCACGACTTCCGCCGAGGTTGGCTCTCCTACCCGTTCGGGCGGTGCTCGGCGGTCGTCGTCACCGTCCTACTAGCCACTACCGATCCCTTTTCGTTTATCTGTTGGTTTTGTCTGATTGGTTTCACCTGTGTGTTGTTTAGTTAATTAGTGTCTGTATATATTGTAGGTTGTCCCACCCTTGTTTTGTGCGGGATTGTTTATGTTGTCATTATTTTCGTCTATCGGTGTTTTTGTGTTTCTTATTCTCCGGTTAGTCTGTTATCCTGTGTTGGAAAATTTCACCCTGTGTGTGTTTGGGTTCACCGTGTTTGTTTTGTTCAACGGAGAATAAACTTTATATCGCTATCTGCTCTCTGCGCCTGATTCCACCCACCTTGATTAGACGTGACACATATTCTATGACTGTCATTCATATTCCATTCACCCAGCTCAATGTAGCATGGATAGGTTTAGGATATTAACTACATGATAATCACATTTTCAGTATACCCATCATGAGGTTGCTACAACCTAGCCTATGAATGAGAGTTTACAACGCATGTGCACAGGTCGAGAGAAATTAGAGTAATCAAGGTGACAGACATTGACACGTGGTTAACATATGTTATAGCGAGTGTAGCGAAATGCTTGTGCTTCTAATTCCGACAGTGCAGTAATATCTAACAAGTAATCTTCCAACAATAAATTGGTTGAATTTTGGCCCAATCCATCTGGCAGAGCTGGTGTAACTGAGTTAGGTTTGTAAACCACCTTGCTCACACACACTTTTTCAGTTCAGCTCATACATTTTCTATAGGATTGAGGTCAGGACTTTGTAATGGCCACTCCAATACCTTGACTTTGTTGTCATTCAGCCATTTTGCCACAACTTTGGAAGTATGCTTGGGGTCATTGTCCATTTGGAAGACCCATTTGCGACCAAGCTTTAACTTCCTGACTGATGTCTTGAGAAGTTGCTTCAATATATCCACGTAATTTTCCTACCTCATGACACCATCTATTTTGTGAAGTACACCAGTCCCTCCTGCAGCAAAGCACCCCCACAACATGATGCTGCCACCCTCGTGCTTCCGTTCAGGATTGTGTTCTTCGGGTTCTTACCCCTTTTTCCTCCGATGACAACGATGGTCATTATGGCCAAACAGTTCTATTTTTGTTTCATCAGACCAGAGAAGTACGATCTTTGTCCCCATGTGCAGTTGCAAACAGTAGTCTGGCTTTTTTTATGGCGGCTTTGGAGCAGTGGCTTCTTCCTTGCTGAGCGGCCTGTCAGGTTATGTCGATATAGGACTAGTTTTTACTGTGGATATAGATACTTTTGTACCTGTTTCCTCCAGGATCTTCACAAGATCCTTTGCTGTTGTTCTGGGATTGATTTGCACTTTTCACACCAAAGTACGTTCATCTCTAGGAGACAGAATGTGTCTCATTCCTAAGCAGTTTGACGGCTGCGTGGTCCTATGGTGTTTATACTTGCGTACTATTGTTTGCACAGATGGATGTGGTACCTTCAGGCATTTGGAATCCCAGACTTGTGTAGGTCTACAATTTCTCTCAGTCTTGGCTGATTTCTATTGATTTTCCCATGATGTCAAGCAAAGAGGCACTGAGTTTGAAGGTAGGCCTTGAAATACATCCACAGGTACACCACCAATTAACTCAAATTATGTAAATTAGCCTACCAGAAGCTTCTAAAGCCATGACATCATTTTCAGGAGTTTTCCAAGCTGTTTAAAAGCACAGTCAACTTAGTGTATGTAAACTTCTTACCCAATGGAATTGTGATACAGTGAATTATAAGTGAAATAATCTGTCTGTAAACAATTGTTGGAAAAAATACTTGTGTCATGCACAAAGTAGATGTCCTAGCCGACTTGCCAAAACTATAGTTTGTTAAAAATAAATTTGTGGAGTGTATGAAAAATTAGTTTTAATGATTTCAACCTAAGTGTATGTAAACTTCCGACTTCAACTGTACACATAAATATAATGTGGCGTACAACAGGTCAGCCACCAGGGGGAGACTCGTCAATATGATGGCTCCATCTCCTTGACATGCCAGGTCTAACTACGACAGACTCAAACGGGAGATACTCAGCTGCTACGGGTATAGCCTGGCCCATCACGCTCAACTATTTCACGACTGGAGGTACGTAGCCGACGCATCACCCCAAGCCCAGATGAGCAACCTTCTGCGCATCACCAGGGGATGGCTCCTAACGGACGTATCCACCCTCTCCATCCTAGATAAAGTGGTTCTGAATCGCTTCCTACGGGCACTAACCCACGACATGAAGAGGGCAGCGAGTCTATGTGCGCCCCAGACCTTGGAGGGCCTCCTGGAAGCAGTGGAGATGCATCAGAACACTCAGGCCCTGATTAGTGGGAGCCGGGCCGAGTTGCCGACCCGTTCGAGGAGTCGGAAGGACAGCCCCACTGCTGTGTACCCCGAACCGGTAGTCGGCAGGGCCAAGGGACCGCAAACCCGTGGAGAGACGGCTGGGGTAGGGCCCACCTGCCACCGAAGACCCCAGGTACATGGAGACCAAAAAGGTGTTTTAGTGTTTCGCCCGGGGGCACACTGCCTGGAATTGCCCGGCTCGAGAGGAGTCAATGCCGTCAGCAAGCATCGGAGGCGAGGTGGGTCACGCAGTGAACTACGTTACCTCCTGTTGGGCACACCACGAATCAACTGCACCAATGGTCCCGGTGAAGGTTGACGGACACGACACTGAAGCTCTATTAGACTCCGGAAGTATGGTTACCCTCGTAACCACAAGCCTGCTGAACCAGGATACCGAATGTAGTAGGGAGATTAGAATTTCCTGTGTTCACGGGGACACAAAGCGGTATCCAACCGTATGGGCCAACATCGTGACGCCACAAGGGAACTGCCAGATGATGGTGGGTGCAGCTCCAGAGTTGCCGGTACCTCTCCTAGTGGGACAAGGTTGTCCGCTGATCGAGGCCCTGTGGTGGCACGATCAGAGGAAGAAGGTATGAGCCGGCCGAAGATGAGATCAAGGACGTCCCATCGCCTTTGCGGCCCGGAAGCAAACGGTTGATCAACCTGTATCTACGGGTCCGGAGTCGGAGGGGGTTCCGGAACCCGAACCCCCCGGGGAACCACGGGAGGAAGAGCCACCCAGCCACCCCCTCCTCGATTTCGAGGGGCCAGTCGAGACACTGAGGGGACAATTCGGGATGGCCCAGTGGGAGGATCCTAACTTTAAAGCCGCCGCAGCCCAAGTGATAGCGGTGGATGGACAGCTACTTCCGGGGGTGAGTGACTGGCGATACCCGCATTTCCAAATCAAGAATAACCTTTTTTATCAGGTGTCGCGCCAACAGGGGTAACTTCGAGAGGTATTGTTGCTGCGCCGACGGTACGTGGGAACCGTTCTTCAGCCGTCCCACACCCACCTGTTGGGGGCACACCGGGGAATGGAGAAGACCCGGGAACGCATCGCCGCCCGGTTCCACTGGCCCAGGATGAGGAGTGCCGTGGAAGATTACTGTCACAGCTGCCCGGAGTGTCAAATGACTGCCCCAAAGGCACACTTCCAACACCCACTGGTCCCCCTACCGATCATCGGGGTGCCCTTTGAACGCATTGACATGGACATAGTGGGACCCCTGGTAAAAACAGCACGAGGACACCGGTACATCATGGTAATAGTGGACTATGCTACCCGATATCCCGAGGCCATTCCCCTATGGGTGGCGGTATCCAAGGGAATCGCCCGGGAGCTGTTCCACCTCTTTAGCCGGGTGGGCAACCTGAACGAGATACAGACAGACCAAGGTACAGAGTTTATGTCCCACCTAATGAAAGATTTGTGTGCTCTCCTGCAGATCAAGCAGATCCGGACCTCTGTCTACCACCCGCAGACGGATGGGCTCGTCGAGCGGTTCAATAAAATGCTCAAACAAAAGCAGGACGGGAAGAATTGGGACCAGCTACTACCCCACCTAATGTTCTCAAACCAAGAAGTACCCCAGTTCTCCACTGGGTTTTCTCCTTTCGAACTCCTCTACGGGATGACAGGCATATGGCCAGTCGTGAGGGAACATATGGAGACGGCCCAACGTGCCCAAGCCAGGTCTACAATCTGGGAGCCCGGGCCCAAGAATTCCAGGTGGGAGACAGGGTGTTGGTCTTGATCCCCATGGCCGAAAGTAAGTTCCTGGCAACATGGCATGGGCCATACGAGGTGATCGAGAAGCTGAGACCTGTCAATTACTGCGTACAGCAGCCGGGGAGATGGAAACCCCAACAGATTTACCACGTGAACCTGTTGAAGAAGTGGCATGAGAGGACAGCCTTGGCCGTGTTATGGTCGGGACCCAGGACACCAACTGTACCAATGGTGGTCCCAAGCAATGAGGACCTCGCCCCAGCCCGGAAGCAAGAGCTCAGGGAGCTCATCATTCGAACATGGTATTGTTCTCCGAGAAGCCGGGCCGCACAACCCTCATTGAACACCACATCTGTACCCGGCCTGAGGAAACGGTACGAAAGAGGCCATATCGGATTCCGGAGAAACGAAGGAAGGCCGTGAAACAGGAATTGAAGGCTATGCTGAGCATGGGGTTCGTTGAAGAGTCTCACAGTGCATAGTGCAGCCCCATCGTGTTGGTGCCCAAACCGGAAGGTAGCCTGCGCTTCTGTAATGATTTCCAGGGTGTGAATGACATACGCTTGTTCGACGCCTACCTCATGCCGAGGGTGGACGAGCTCATCGACCAATTGGGAAAGGCCCGGTACATCAGCACCCTTGACCTAACCAAATGATATTGGCAGGTACCGTTGGCAGCCTTCTCCCAGGAGAAGATAGCGTTTTCAACACCAGACAGATTGTATCAGTACCGGATACTCCCGTTCTGTCTCCATGGAGCCATATTCCAGCGACTGATGAACAAAGTGCTTCAACCCCTCCAGCAGTATGCAGCGGCCAGTTCGCAGCGGCCAGAACGCAGCGGTTGGGAAGAGCACCTGACGCGCTCAGGCAAGCCGGGTTGACCGCGAACCCCAAGAAATACAAACTAGTGTTCGAGGAGGAGTACCTGGCGTATTTGATCGGACGGGGGCACGTCAAGCCACAGGAGAGGAAGGTTCACGTGGTGCGTGACTGGCCCGTTCCACGCACCAAAACACAGATCAAGTCCTTCCTGGGACTGGCAGGATTCTATACCTGGTTTATCCCCAACTTTGCGGCTATAGCTTTCCCCCTCACCGATCTAACCAGTACCCGCCTCCCGAAAACAGTGAAATGGACGGACGAGCCAGAAGCGGCGTTCAGCTGCCTGAAGGAAGCGCTGTGCTCTCATCTGATTCTCGTAACGCCCGTTTTCCAGGTTCCGATGGTGGTCCAGATGGATGCATGTGATACGGGACTAGGGGCCATTCTGTCCCAGATACACGATGGGGGGGAGCACCCCATCATGTACATCAGCTGAAAGCTGATACCTAGAGAAAAAAAGTACTCTATTGTTGAGAAAGAGTGTCTAGCAGGTGAAGTGGGCGCTAGACACTCTCAAGTGTTACCTGTTGGGTACCCACTTCACCCTGGTCACGGACCATGCTCCCCTGGTCTGGATGGCCAGGGGAAAGGACACAAACGATGGGGTCACCAGGTGGTTCTTGTCCCTTCAACGCTTCTCTTTTTCTGTTGTGCACAGGTCAGGGGCGAAGCATGGAAACTCGGATGCCCTATCGAGAAGGGAGACATACGTCGCACTGATGACAGTCCCCTCCCCGACAGAGCTAGGGGGGAGGGGGTACAGCAGGTCGGCCACCAGATGGGAAATCGTCGAGACCTGGTGACAGACGGAGTATACATCTGCTGGACGTGCCAGATCTAACTGGGGCTGATTGGGGGAGAGACTGGGGGAGGAAAGGACTCCCGTATAGTTGGGGACTGTACAAGAGGTAACAGGAGGGAGTTCAGTTTTTGATCCCCACAGGATACAGCAAGACCCGGAGTCCAGAAGACGGTATCCTGGAGAGGGTCCCTTGGGGGAGACCTATTCTTTTCTTTTGGACTTTTATTTTAATCAACACCTTTGAAACTGAGCTAATCCTATTCTGTCCGTGTTTGATCGGTGTAAACATTTTGACCCAACCCCCTGGTTGTCACAATATGGATGAGCGATGACCGAGCAGCATAGGCAAGATGCAATAGATGGTATAAAAATACAGTATATACATATGGGATGAGTAATTTCCAGGGTGTGAATGACATACGCTTGTTCGACGCCTACCTCATGCCGAGGGTGGACGAGCTCATCGACCAATTGGGAAAGGCCCGGTACATCAGCACCCTTGACCTAACCAAATGATATTGGCAGGTACCGTTGGCAGCCTTCTCCCAGGAGAAGATAGCGTTTTCAACACCAGACAGATTGTATCAGTACCGGATACTCCCGTTCTGTCTCCATGGAGCCATATTCCAGCGACTGATGAACAAAGTGCTTCAACCCCTCCAGCAGTATGCAGCGGCCAGTTCGCAGCGGCCAGAACGCAGCGGTTGGGAAGAGCACCTGACGCGCTCAGGCAAGCCGGGTTGACCGCGAACCCCAAGAAATACAATGCAAGATATGTTAACATTATTAAAGTGGCATTATTAAAGTGACTTGTGATCAATTTATTAAAGTGGCCAATGATTTAATCAGCAGTATATAATCAGTATATAATCAGCAGCCTCTCTGTGTTAGTGATGGCTGTTTACCAGTCTGATGGCCTTGAGATAGAAGCTATTTTTCAGTCCCTCGGTCCCAGCTCGGTCCCATGTTTTTGATTCCAACCTAAGTGTATGTAAACCTCCAACTTCAGCTGTATATAGTTTTATCTAAAAAATTATACCTTTTTTGTTTCACTATTTTTATTTGAATGAAATTCACTGATAAGGATGGTACTCCCCTTCCTGCTCTGAGGAGCCTCCACTGCCACACATGTACCTTAAAATGAACCAAACGGTACCATGTGAGACCACAATGTGTACCTCTGAAGGTACTTTATGTGTATTTTTTATATTTTGGTAACCCAGGCAGCAGGGTAGCCTAGTGGTTAAAGCATTGGACTAGTAAATGAAAGGTTGCAAAATCTAATCCCTGAGCTGACAAGGTCAGAATCTGATGTTCTTCCCCTGAACAAGGCAGTTAACCCACTATTCTTAGGCTGTCATTGAAAATAAGAATTTGTTCTTAAATGACTTCCCTAGTCAAATAAAGGAAAAAGTACTGTACTCTAACCATACCTCTTTTTAGTGTGTACGGCACAGTCAGACCACTGCTCCCAGAACCATGAAAGTGTTATTTTCACAACAAAGTGAATTATTTAAAGTGATGTATAACATACAGTCCTTCACAAATCTATTTGTGGATGAAAGCTCATTAGCATTATCTACTGAAAAACCAAATCACAGAATATGATATGGCACATGGTAAAAGGAAAAGCTACCTATAGACCTAGGGTGTTACTCAATATACATACTACCATGCTCCACATTCTCATGCTCCGAGTTCCACGAAACATTACATTTGAGAAGTACTCGCAGTCCCCTTACTGTATTAGCTCACACTGCAATTCACTTAATCTTCTTCCAGCCTGGACAATGGCAACAATAAACAAAACAAGATATACAGAAAGCAAAGCTTTACTTCATAATTATCAGATAGATATGTGAATTGTAATAATCTAGCTAGCCAGCTAGATGAACAGGCCAAATGACCTAAAACTAAGAATATGCAAGATGTACATTTATGTGTGTAACTACCAATTCGTCTTGACTAGTTAGCTAGCCAGTTAGCCCTATTGACTTACTATGGACTTAGCTACACAATCACTGAACCGTCTTTCAGCCAGGACAATGTCAATAGAGACTAAACAAAATATGTACAAAGCAAACATTTTACTTTATACTTATTAGCTACATATTTGTGAATTGTAATAATGTAGCTAACCAGATATTTTAACAGGAATTTATTTTTTATCTAAAACTAGTATTATGAATGGTAGAAGTCACTTATTCTTGGGTAGCTATCTAACAATTATTCTTGGCTATCTGGCTAGCTACCACAGTTAGCTAGCCAGATAGCCAAGAATAATTGTAGCCCTATTGACATACTTTGGGCTTGCAATCTATGGTATGTAGGCAGGTAAACATGGCAAAATTAATACAGCATGTATTGATTAACGTATAAGTTGTGAATAGGCAACATTCTGAAGTGTATTTTCTCTCACTTCAGCTCAAATTAGGGCCTCCATTGATTTCAAGAAGTGTTGCAAATTTTTTTACGTGGTTCCGTCATATTTCTTTGTATACTTTACATTGAAGCTTGTATCGATGCATGCTTCAAAATGTGTACAAATGGAGTACGCATTCGAGAAGTGCCCTCCATGCTCCCTTTCGCATACTTTGACTTGGACTCATACTGCGACCCCCCATGCTCCAATTTACATGCTCGGAGCACAACAGTATGCATTTTGAAAAACATCCCTAGGTGTGGTTTAAACCACCCTGGTGATGTTCGTTTGAAAGACCTCTGTGATAACTTTTCAATTAGGATAATTGGTGGGAATTTGTTGACACATCTGACAGTGGCGGGGGGGGGGATTTACCAATACACCTTGCAAGTTCTCTGTGCTGTGTTCCAATGCTTCTCTCTCTAGAAGGTGCTGTTGTGTCTGATAAGATTATGCAAGATGAGAGAGCGAGATAGAGGCAGAGAGACTAGATACAAGCCTGACAGGATCAATTAGGACTGTGCTCAGCCGGCAATTACTCAACACAGCCAACATGAAGCAGCAGAGTTGAATTTACACCAAACTAACCAACAAAGGAGAGGAGCAAGCCAGGTCTGTACTGTATGTCTGAAGGGGGGTTCTCTCAGTGGGTCTGGCACAGTGGTACTGCAGTAGTCTGATTAGGATAGTTTCAAGGTCATGTCTGTAGAAAGCTGTCATAGAGACCATGGTCTTCAAGTTGTAGGTATACCTGCATGGTGGACAGTAAAGATAGATATTAACAACTGATTCTACAACATTGATGCTGATAGCCTTTCAGTATTTTTTATATAATGATGAAGTTGGACATGGAATCTGTGGTCTAATGCAAGACCATTTAGATGGAATGATACTGCATCAGCAGCATTCTCAAATCAAAGTTTGTTGGTTGTGTATACTGTTTAGCAATGTTATAGCAGGTGCAGTGAAATTTGTATGTTACTAGCTCCTAACTGTCCAGTAAAATGTCAAACAAGTACACAAATAATAAACTAGAAACAAGAAATCAAGATTGTCAGAACGTATCCAATTAACAAACCAAAATAGCACTGTATGAGTAATCCAAATGCTACCTGTGTGTATATATACCAAAAATATATCGTAAGAATGATAAGTACAGAAGTCGATATGTATCTACAGTACATGGAGAAGTGTGAGAGCTAATACAGTTGGTGAACAGTGCATTGCCATCTGTTGCATGCCACTGACATACCCATAGGGCCATAATACATCTGGTGTCAGCCACTGATTTCCTATTCAGACTAGACAAATACCATCATAACATGGATGAATGACTGACAACATTATTGTCTATTAAATACCACAGGCTAACACTGCGTAATGTCTCCTGACAGAGACATGTCTTAACTGCTTGCCTGGCTTCAGGTGCTACATAAATTGTTGCTCACAATCTGCTTACACCTTTAAGGTCATTTGTCTTACTTTAAAGTAAAGCTTACAATATCAAACAACACTGCACACATTGTAAAAGGCCAGCAGAGCAGAACAGAAACATTGTCCCCCAAGCATCAATGAGCTACAACACAGGCTAATCATAT
Source organism: Oncorhynchus nerka (assembly GCF_034236695.1). Taxonomy (NCBI): domain Eukaryota; kingdom Metazoa; phylum Chordata; class Actinopteri; order Salmoniformes; family Salmonidae; genus Oncorhynchus; species Oncorhynchus nerka. The sequence continues at coordinate 38,317,819 of NC_088423.1, read as the reverse complement.
TTACACGGTTTAGGCTTCTTAATAACAGATCTATCAACATTTATTGGTTTGCTTGAACATTACATGGGAATATTATACGTGCAGTATGGCAAGACTTTGACATGGTTTGTGTGAGTGTGGGTACAAAGAGAAAAAATGTAAAGCTTTGATGGGATATTAAAATGTAGCAAATGTTTGTGCTAATCCAGTATTTCTGATACCAGGCCTCAGCACCCTGATCCTACTTGAAGGGCCAAAAGAGCCCATTCTCAACACAAATGTTTCACATCAAATATTTACCAGTGAGCCTCTATGATCAGCTCAAGCAATACATCCAACAGTCTGGCCTCATTTAATTGCAGACTGTCAGCTCAAGTAAGGATCATTCCACAGATGGAGACTTGTAAGTTACTGATGTTTTTCAGTATCAGTAGATGTTGTGAACCCCCCCCCCCAAAAAAAAAAGAATCTTTGCCTTCTTTTCACATTAAATAGTCGGGAAAAGATTATGAACTTGATCAGCTTGATGAACTTTTTTATGACACATTTTCAATTATTTTTAAATGGGTTCACACAGCATACAGTTGAAGTCGGAAGTTTACGTACACCTTAGCCAAATACATTTAAAAACTCAGTTTTTCACAATTCCTGACGTTTAATCCTAGTAAAAATTCCCTGTTTTAGGTCAGTTAGGATCACCACCTTATTTTAAGAATATGAAATGTCATAATAATTGTAGAGAGAATGATTTATTTCAGCTTTTATTTCTTTCTTCACATTGCCAGTGGGTCAAAAGTTTGCATACACGCAATTAGTATTTGGTAGTATTGCCTTTAAATTGGTTTAACTTGGGTCAAACGTTGCGGGTAGCCTACCACAGGCATCCCACAATAAGTTGGGTGAATTTTGGCCCATTTCTCCTGACAGAGCTGGTGTAACCGAGTCAGGTTTGTAGGCTTCCTTGATTGCACACAATTTTTCAGTTCTGCCCACAAATCATCAATAGGATTGAGGTCAGAGCTTTGTGATGGCCACTCCAATAGCTTGACTGTATTGTCCTTAAGCCATTTTGCCACAACTTTGGAAGTATGCTTGGGGTCATTGTCCATTTGGAAGACACATTTGTGACCAAGCTTTAACTGATGTCTTGAGATGTTGCTTCAACATATCCACATAATTTCCCTTCCTCTGATGCCATCTAGTTTGTGAAGTGCACCAGTCCCTCCTGCAACAAAGCACCCCCACAACATGATGCTGCCACTCCCGTACTTCACTGTTTGGATGGTGTTCTTCAGCTTGCAAGCCTCCCCTCTTTTTCCTCCGAACATATGGCGAAACAGTTCTATTTTTGTTTCATCAGACCAGAGTACATTTCTCCAAAAAGTCAGATATTTGTCCCCATGTGCAGTTGCAAACCGTTGTCTGGCTTTTTTATGGCGGTTTTGGAGCAGTGGCTTCTTCCTTACTGAGCGGCCTTTCAGGTTATGTCGATATAGGACTAATTTTACTGTGGATATAGATACTTTTGGTACAAAAGGTACACATGCTTCCTAATGTGAATTGTGATACAGTGAATTATAAGGGAAATAATCTGTCTGTAAACAATCGTTGGAAAAGTTACTTGTGTCATGAACAAAGTAGATGTCCTAACCGACTTGCCAAAACTATAGTTTGTTAACAAGAAATTTGTGGAGTGGTATAAAAAATAGTTTTAATAACTCCAACCTAAGTGTATGTAAACTTCCGACTTCAACTGAATATCCTAAATGTAGCCCATTCCTATTTGGGTGCTTGAGGTTCCATTTCCAGGAAAAGACCACAGGTTCAAGATCCAATTAAAGCCCCAGCTGCCTTGTTTCCACTGTGCAATAATTGATCTTGTGAAAAATGTGAGATCAGGGAGTGCATGCGACACATTTCTACATCAGGCACAAGTTCCCACAACTCCCAATGAATAAATTAAGCGATCTCTGTTCTGTGAGTACGCAAATTATTAGTTCAGAATAGGTGGAGGAGATGGGGGGTGAAGAGAAGGCTGGGCCGGGGGAGAGTTGCATACTGAGAAGCAGTAGGTACCCTCTGTGGGCATTTCGCTGGATTAATTTACTCTGCATTATTAACAGATTTCCCACAGGGAAGCATGTTGTCTTAGATCAGATTAATAAAGTCATTAGAGGTAGACATATGCCTTCATTTACTTTATTTTCTCCAATTAAATAAGTAAAATGGGAGTTGTAGATGTTGTTACAGTATGGAGAGAAAACTGTGGGAATACAATGCAGTGCTGTCTTTTTGGAGGAGTGCTTTCTCATGCACATCATGGATAAAACATAAGAATAAATCTGCACAATCAACATGGCATGCCCACGACCACCTGGGACCATACTTGGGAGAGCATGCCATGTTGATTGTGCAGATTTATTCTTATGTTTTATGCTACGGTGGAATTTACTCACCCAAGACCACACTGTAAACATGTGAAGTCAGAGTTGTCTGAGAAAAACTAGCAGATTATCCCACTCCACAAAGAGCTGAATTTTCAGTATAGTGAGATATGTAGAGATGCAGAGGAAGACACAACCACACAGGAAAATATGAACAGAGAATGTAAAAAGCAGCAACATCATAACCACCACTTAACAACCGACAGGCCATTTATCTCAATCGAACAACTCCTTTTCATTGGTACACCATGCTACTCTTACCAGCACTATCTATTCCGAACAAACAGTCCTTAAGATTGGAGTTATATTTCATCCAAAGAAAATGAAAGGCAGGCATTAAAGGTCAAACTTAAACTAATCAATATCCACCCTAAACAATTATCCAAAATAAAATATCATCATGGCTGCCTCTTTCCTGAATGAAGTTAACACATGCGATACACACTCTCTAGATTTAAGATGCTATCATTTCATCAGAGATCATATATGATCATTCAGATTGATTCAAACTCTAGCCCTGTTTATAGCTGCCGTTAACATGCGTCCTTTGCCCTGATCTTGACCTAATCTTGTTTGTTTACACTTGTAAGATCTGATCACAATCAGATCGATTTTTCTCTCAATCAGACACTGCCACACTGCTTGTAACAGAAAAGCAGTCAGTGGGGGCGAGGAGATATGTCCATCATGTGAAGTGAGGGGATATGTCCATCATGTGAAGGGACATGCCCATCAGCCTAAAATCGCTCTCTCATCTTTGTAATGCAAGAGAAATGTCATTAAATCATATAGGAGTTTAGGCGTGATTTAGATTTCGGCCACCAGATGGCAGCAGTGTATGTGCAAAGTTTCAGACTGATCCAATGAAGCATTGCATTACTGCATCAAATTTTGAATCAAGTCTGCCCAAATGTGCCAAATTGGTCAATTGATACATTTTTGAGCACATAACTATAGAGAACATGCAAAAATGATATGGTCATAAAAAATGTAAGTTTAATTACCTCTTAAGGATCAGATCCCTTTTTTTCAAAATGTTTTAACTGTTTTTAACTGTATATGTTGTTGGGTATCTTGTTGCTATTATCAGTTGAAAATGTTACGTTAAGTTTCAAACCATAAAGTATGTAGAGTAGCAATAGTAACAACCTGACATATGGGAAGTGAGAAATATGCTAGAAAATGAATCATACAGTAGCAGAGAAATAGTACAAAATGGTTGTTTAATTGAATATATCCACATGAATAGTTACACTGCTATTCGGTAAAGTATGAATGGCCATGGTCATAAGACCGATTGGACTGTACCAGAGTAAGTTCCCCTCAACAAGGCCCCCCTTAAATTTGCCCATTTGTAAGTTAAGATTTGTTTGTATCCTTTTCTCAAAAGTCATTAGAAATTAGCATTTAAAACTTGTTTGCCCCAATGTCAGAGTCATGGCTACGCCCCTGGCTGTATGTGTTTTTCTTAGAAACTATTAATAGTCTATGTATATTTGTAAACAACAGCTGGTGCACGAAATCTAATGAACTCTCAAGGTTTTGCTCGCCTGAGGTAGAGTATCTCATGATAAACTGTAGACCACACTTTTTACCAAGAGAGTTTTCATCTATATTCTTCATAGCTGTCTATTTACCTCCAGAAACCGATGCTGGCACTAAGACCGAACTCAGTGAACTGTATACGGCCATAAGAAAACAGGAAAACGCTAATCCAGAGGTGGCACTCCTAGTGGCCGGGGACTTTAATGCAGGGAAACGTAAATCCATTTTTACCTAATTTCTACCTGTATGGTAAATGTGCAACCAGACAGAAAAAAACTCTAGACCACCTTTACTCCACACACAGAGATGCGTACAATTCTCTCCCTCGCCTTCCGTTTGGCAAATTTGACCAGAATTCTATCCTCCTGATTCCTGCTTACAAACAAAAGCAGGAAGCACCAGTGACTCGGTCTATAAAAAAGTGGTCAGATGAAGCAGATGCTAAGCTACAGGACTGTTTTGCAAGCACAGACTGGAATATGTTCTGGGATTCTTCCGATGACATTGAGGAGTACTCCACATCAGTCCCTGGCTTCATCAATAAGTGCATTAATGACGTTGTCCCCACGTTGACTGTATATACAGTGGGGCAAAAAAAGTATTTAGTCAGCCACCAATTGTGCATGTTCTCCCACTTAAAAAGATGAGAGAGGCCTGTAATTTTCATCATAGGAACACTTCAACTATGACAGACAAAATGAGAAGAAAAAAATCCAGAAAATCACATTGTAGGAATTTTAATGAATTTATTTGCAAATTATGGTGGAAAATAAGTATTTGGTCACTGACAAACAAGATTTCTGGCTTTCACAGACCTGTAACTTCTTCTTTAAGAGGCTCCTCTGTCCTCCACTCGTTACCTGTATTAATGGCGTCTGTTTGAACTTGTTATCAGTATAAAAGACACCTGTCCACAACCTCAAACAGTCACACTCCAAACTCCACTATGGCCAAGACCAAAGATCTGTCAAAGGACACCAGAAACAAAATGGTAGACCTGCACCAGGCTGGGAAGACTGAATCTGCAATAGGTAAGCAGCTTTGTTTGAAGAAATCAACTGTGGGAGCAATTATTAGGAAATGGGAGACATACAAGACCACTGATAATCTCCCTCGATCTGGGGCTCCACGCAAGATCTCACTCCGTGGGGTCAAAATGATCACAAGAACGGTGAGCAAAAATCCCAGAACCACACGGGGGGACCTAGTGAATGACCTGCAGAGAGCTGGGACCAAAGTAACAAAGCCTACCATCAGTAACACACTACGCCGCCAGGGACTCAAATCCTGCAGTGCCAGACGTGTCCCCCTGCTTAAGCCAGTGCATGTCCAGGCCCGTCTGAAGTTTGTTAGAGAGCATTTGGATGATCCAGAAGAAGATTGGGAGAATGTCATATGGTCAGATGAAACGAAAATATAACTTTTTGGTAAAAACTGTGGCAGTGCTTGCAAACTATTACAGACTACAAAGGGAAGCACAGCCGCGAGCCCCCCAAGCCATAAGACTCCTGAACAGCTTATCAAAGGGCTACCCAGACCCCTCTTTTACTCTGCTGCTACTCTCTGTTTATTATGTACTCTCTGATTATTATCTATGCATGGTCACTTTAACTCTACCTACATGTACATATTACCTCAATTAACTTGATTAACCGGTGCCCCCGCGCATTGATTCTGTACCCCCTGTATATAGCCTCATTATTGTTATTTTACTGCTGCTGTTTAATTGTTTGTTACTTTTATTTTATATTTTTAACCTATATATTTTTTACTTAACACGTTTTTCTTCTTAACTTCTTAAAGCATTGGTAGTTAAGGGCTTGTAAGTAAGCATTTCACTGTAAGGTCTACAGCTGTTGTATTCAGCACATGTGACAAATCAAATTTGATTTGATTTGGTGCACAGAAATCTCAGTCTTCTCGATCCTCCAAACGAATTACTCCAGGCAAAAGGAACGGGTCTTTACTGGAGTCAAAGTAGTCTGCATTGCAATGGAGTAAATCGAGAAGCTGAGGTGTGACAGCGAGTTCAAAGCCTATTGGACACAGTTCAGTGCCAGTGACACTGACGCACCACCAGCTCCATGCAAACAATGATGTTATTTGAGTACTAATCTCCAGCAATACGTGATGGACACCACAGTAGGCCAGCAGGACTGAGGAGAAGAGACTGAGTGTAAAAAAACTGTTATTGGATGCTGTCATCTGTGAAATATCAGAATGATTAGGCAAACGCAAAAGTACGCCCAGAGAGCCATGAATTTGTAGATGTGAAAAAGGTGAAACTACTGCTGGATCTAAGCAAAACAGATTTGGCGAAAGCTGAGTTTAATGTCGCTTGCCAGTTTTTGCAGACTGAAATCGCCCGCTCTGGTTCCAATGTGATCAAATGGACCCTACTTGATATTCTACAATGATTCTCTGGGCCTCTCTCAGCTAGGCCGACCGTGCTTACTGCACTGAGAAATGGATTGACTTTTGGGGCGTCCACAGCTACATATGAGAACTCATTTTCCACAAAAGAAGCATGCTGCACACGAAGAAAGCTCAACTAATCCAATTCTCATTTGAGGGGGATATTAAAATAAGATTTTGGGGAGAATGGAATGATCGATTAGTCAGGATGTTCCACAAAGCGTCAAGCAACAATCTAGCTAGTTGGTGTTGACAAGTATCTTGGTGGTATAGCCAGTAGCATAATTTCAGCAAAAACCTAGGGTATACCCATACCGAAGCTTATTTTATAAACAAATATTTTAAATACATATATGTATATATGCAGTAATATTTGAAATACATATCTAAATACATGTATTACTTATATATGTCCATATACAGTGCCTTCAGAGGTTATTCAGACCCCTTGACTTTTTCTACATGTTGTATGTGTAAGAAAATGTCATTAAATGCATGTCAAATGCAATATAAAAAAAGGCAAACAGCAAAAACAATTAAAACTCAAAAATGTATTGTTTCCCTTTGTGAGCTCAAAGTCACTGGAAGGTTGCATCTGTACCATCTGAATTTGAAAATAGGGTGTGTAAACAACTTACCCTGAGAATAATGCGACAGAGATGAAGAATTAAGGGTTAATTGGTGACTACCCAATGAGGTTGGGCCACCTGTTTTGGTCGGGTTCCACTGTTAGCGCTGGTTATGTCTGGCCCCAGTGGCAGGTTAGGTGAATTACAGGTTAGGATAACTCAATTTACAGGTTAGGATAATTAGGTTAGGTGAATTCACATGAGAGGCTAGGAGAATTAGGTAAAGGTTAGGAAAAGGGTTAGGGTAGGGTAAACTGCACAGTTTATTCGTTCTACTAAGAACATTTCCTCATGGGGGTCTTTCTGTTAGCTAACATTAGAGGTGAGGTATGAGGGTCTTGTTTAGTGCCAGTGCTATTTGAGCTTTACATGACGGATGGTGACAGCAAATGCAATTAGGAAGCAGAGGGAGCTTTCCTTCTCAAAGCAGAAAGCATTGCTGCAAGTTCTGCAAATATGCTTGACAAAAGGTATAAGATACCAAAAAGAACAAACGGTTAGGTTCTGAATAAACAGAGTAAAAACTCAAATGAACAACTAGAAAAGCTCAGACCAAGTTTATTCACCCACTGGGTCATACAACTACAAAGACAAAGCATGATTCAACAAGCACATATATTTGTGACCTCCTACTAGGAAAGGTCAACTCCTTACACACCTAGACAGCCAATACATCTCTGTTGCTAGGCAGGAACTTAATTGGTTCCTCTCACTTGTGTAGTCATGGCCTTGCCTGATGCTAAAACCTTTGAGGGCGTGGAGATGTATGTTTGTGAGATAGGACACTGTAGTAGGAGGGTCGTTGTGGTGGCCCCTCTGGCCCCCTCTCAGAGGTTTCTTTTTACTTCATCTGTTGACTTGACCTCAAGCCGAATTCCTTGTGCCTCCCTAATTCCTTCCTTTTCAGGAACTGAAACAATACTTTTTCCCTTTGCCTCTGTTCTTCGGAACAGAATATGAACTTCTTGCACTTCCCCTTGTCTCAGTCAGTAACTTTCTATACACCACATTCCCATCCACCCTTGATTGACCCCCAATAAATACATTCCTTATATATGTAAAGTAATCAATAAGTTATAGCATGGTTACATGAATTAGTATATTTCAAGTAAAATCCAACAAAAAAAGGAGAAACATGGTAAAAGTGGCCAATAATAGAAAACACTATAGTTCCTTAACCCTAAAAGCGCTTATATACAGTACAGTCTTTATTAACTTAAATGCACAAACTGTGGTAATTTTTCTCTTAATTTCTCTTGTATCACAACTTAATGGTCTATATTACTCAAAATAAACATTACATTTTAGCGTTTCCACACATTCTGTGATACTCAGATGCTGAGAAATTGTCTATTGAGCTAATCTGCAGCCTGGTCTCATAGACTAGGCGTAATAGGGAAATGAAAATAAGAGACACTCAAATTAGTATGATATGCTACAGTTGGTAGAGCTGCCCACTCTCACGCACTGGCCATGATGCATTCATTTGACCCTCTTCTAACGCTCTCACGGCACACCTTTTATACTCTATATATATAAAGTATATGGACACCCCTTCAAATTATCTACAATATACCCGGACCAAATCAGGAAACCCAACCTCAATTTGATACTTACGTTGCAGATTCCTTAACCTCCTAATGTCTATTTTCAGAAACAAATTGACCACTACCCTGTGGATTATGCAGAGTCAGTGCAACAGTTCAACACAATATGAAGATTAAGGGTTCATGTTCAGGAACTAGCTAGCTAAATGATACAAAAGACTAACTTACATTGTTTGGGTTCTGTTTGGCAGTTGAGGCTCCAAACCAGAAGGATCCACTGCAGGGAAAAATATGATTGTTTATCTAGAAATAATATAGCTAGCTAGCCAGTTCTAGCTATATTGCTGTTAGAGAAACCAAGCCCTCACTACAAAGCTACAAAGCTTCACATTTATTTTTAATTTATTTTTTGCTAGCTACTAGCTGTGTTAGCTAACTTGGTGAAAACTCTTGCTTGCAGGAATTTGAAGAAAATATCTTCTTCCTTTGTTTTTCTCCATGTGAAAACATACATTTTAAAACCAGTTGCGACGAGCAAACCGGTATCCAGGAGCGTAATCCAGGAGCGTAACCCAGTTAGATAGCAAATGTTCCTTTTTTCCAAAAATATTATTTTTGTAGGCGAAAAAGCTCCCGTTTCTTCACCATGCATGGCGAAGAAATCGACCGAAAAATGCCCCAACTATAACGCCAAACTTTTTTCAAAATTAGCTACATAATATCGACAGAAACACGGCAAACGTTGTTTAGGATCCATCCTCAAGGTGTTTTTAACAAATATATTCGATAATATATCTGTCGAGGCAGTTGGTTTCTCATAAGAAGCGATTGGAAAAATGGCTACCTCAGGATTTTATGCAAGGTTTTCTGCTGGTCCCTTACAGCCATTCTTCAAAGGAAATGCCTAAAAAGACGTCACAATGCTGTAGACACCTTGGGGAAAACGTGGAAAACGTAAGCTCTTTCGTAGCTCATTCACAGCCATATAAGAAGTCATTGGCATGAGGCGGTTTGAAAAAATGCAGGCACTTCCTGGTTGGATTTTTAACTGGGTTTCGCCTGTAACATCAGTTCTGTGGCACTCACAGACAATATCTTTGCAGTTTTGGAAACGTCAGAGTGTCTTCTTTCCAAAGAAGTCAATTATATGCATAGTCGAGCATCTTTTCATGACAAAATATCTTGTTTAAAACGGGAACGTTTTTCATCCAAAAATGTAAATAGTGCCCCCTAAATCCAACTGGTTAAATCAATGTTACGATTATATAAATAAAATAAAATTCCATTATCCATGAGAAATATTTTTTTGCAAAATTACAACGGCTGCTCTCTCAATTGGAGGCGGGGCTGGGGGTGAGGCTCGGGAACGTTTCAAATTGTGATTGACAGCTCAGGAGAAATATGTTCTAGGTTCACGTGTCTCTTTCTTCGAATTTAACATAGCTAATCTTAATATGTTTCATAAATTGCAGGTAGCCTCAATAGCTGCATGATGTATTTTCAACTTTTGCATGAACACCCGACTTTGGGAACCTATTGCCAAGGTACCAAAGGTCAATAGACTCAACATGATACACGTGGCGCAAACATATATTTAATTAACAGAGATTTTCAATAATATTTAAATACAAATCCTATGATGTGCTCAAGTAGTTCATGAAGAAATTATGGGCATATATGTAAATACATTTTGAATTCTCCCACATATATGTACATATATTATAACACATAATATTGACTTCCTTAGCCACCAGCCTAGGTTTTCAACTGCCTTGCTTTTGTGAGTAGGGCGCTGTCCCTGGTGATGATATAGCGCAGCGTAGACTTAGAGCCAACCTGTCACTTCTTGGTCTCAATGGTCTTGGCATTTGAACTTTTATGTTTGTTGTGGTATAGCGTGATACAAGCAAAATTCAATATAATTCCAATGCACGATTGGTATGTTTCAACATAGAAATAGATACATTCTATTATGGTTTTCTGGGTAGCCTATTTGTTTTCGTTTTTGTAAATGGAACTGTATTTATTGGAAACGTGTTTATGGTAGGCTGGCATTGCTTAATTGATTACATGTGTTGAATTCGATCCACAAAAGTATATTGTGCTATATCACATGAGCGGCATGATTTTCCATGTTTGAAGCAGGCCTATAGGCCTATTTATTTGGCAAGGCAGCTGTGCATAACTGCATCTCACTGTAGTAGGCTGTAGGCTTTCTTTTGGTTGTTTGAATCTCCATTTGTCTTTTGTTTACTGTTAATGTAACTAGACTAAATATGTCATTCCTTTATTTTGTTTACTAGGCCTACTTGGTTTTGTTCTGGTCGCATTCATTCGTTCACATTCACAGTTGTGTCGGTATTCTAAACCAAACTACTTTTCAGTATTTTTTTTTGCATGCATGAATAACCAGGCTACTACTTTCAGCATTTAGTTTGCATTATTTTAGTAAGACAGCTGTGTGTATGGCTGCATTCACATAGGCTGTTCGTAATGGGTGAATTACCCTATCTTGTAGTCTGTATTCATTACCCTAACAACCTTGCTTTAGTATGTAGGGCGCGGTACATTGTGCTGACAATGCAGCGCAGATATACTACAGATTATGCACGATCTCGGCATTTGAACTTGATGTTTATTGTGTTACAGCCTGATATAAGCAGAATTCAATATAATTCCAATACAAGTGCCCCTCAAAATTGTGCCCCCTCACCGGTTTCAACTACCACCTTAGTATTTTTATCCTGGTGCCGGGATTGTTTTTATTAACTTATTATGCTTCTCTGCATATCTTCTAAAATCTGGGTAAAAGATTGAAAGGAATGTGCCTCCACAAATGGTTCCTGAGTTAATTAACTTCTTATGGCTGGGGGCAGTATTGAGTAGCTTGGATGAATAAGGTGCCCAGAGTAAACTGCCTGCTCCTCAGTCCCAGTTGCTAATATCTGCATATTATTAGTACATTTGGATAGAAAACACTCTGGAGTTTCTAAAACTGTTTGAATGATGTCTGTGAGTATAACAGAACTCATATGGCAGGCAAAAACCTGAGAAAAAATCTAAACAGGAAGTGGGAAATCTGAGGTTGGTCGATTATCAACTCAGCCCCTATCGAATACACAGTGGAATATTGGTCAAGTTGCACTTCCTAAGGCTTCTACTAGATGTCAACCGTCTTTAAAAACTTGTTTGAGGCTTCTACTGTGAAGTGGACCCATATGATAGCTGAATGAGTCAGGTGTCTGGCAGTGTGTCACAGGCTGGTCACACACATTTCACATGAGAGGTAGCTGCGTTCCTTTGCTTTTCTGAAGACAAAGGAATTCTCCGGTTGGAACCTTATTGATAATTTATGTTAAAAACATCCTTAAGATTGATTCCATACATCGTTTGACATGTTTCTAAAGGACTGTAATGGGACTTTTTGACATTTCGTCTGCAACTAGTGAACACACTTCATGAGTTTTGATTTGATTACCAAATGTGATAACAAAATTAGCTATTTGGACATAAATGATGGACATTATCGAACAAATCAAACATTTATTGTGGAACTAGGAGCCCTGGGAATGCATTCTGATGAAGATCATCAAAGGTAAGTGAATATTTATAATGTTATTTCTGACTTCTGGGATTTCAGCCCTAAGTTTTTAAGCAAGCAACATCCCATCGTGCTAAGGGTCATGTATTAAAATTCTGGGCAGGCCATTATTTTGTCTACCATAGCTATGCCCCATAGGATGAAAATGCACCCATTGACAGGGTACGAGTGGTCACTGAATGGTTTGATGAGCATGAAAACGATGTAAGCCATATGCAATGGTGGTCTCAGTCACCAGATCTCAACCCAATTGAACACTTATGGAAGATTTTGGAGCTATGCCCGAGACAGCATTTTCCACCACTATCAACAGAACAGCAGATTATGGAATTTCGTGTGGAAGAATGGTGTTGCACCCCCCCCCGCACCTCTCTGATTGGGTTAAATGTGGAAGAAGGCATTCAGTTATACAACTAGCTAGGTATCCCCCTTTCCCAAACTACTTTTTGGTAGATAGTTATGTGGTTGAGAGATTGGGAATTGCTTGGTGGCTGGTAGTATTACAGAGAAACAACAATGTTCTTTTAAAAACAATGTACAGGACAAATCACATGCCCCTGTGACCCCTATGGGTATCACGCCTCTGTTTTGTCTGAGTACCATTTAACATAGAAATGCTCTTTCAAGAGGATTCCCCAAAGAGCTACATTTGAATGAAAGTGGTTTATAAACTCATAGAATTTCACTATAGGAAAAAGTATTCTGGTATTTGCATTGAAAGGCAATTTTCAAAACATTTGAGTGTTCCCAGGCAACTAGGACCCAAAGACCAAAGGAGGATTTTTCTGACAGAGATTAGTTGGCTAAATATGATAGCTTTGCTTGGTGTGCATAATATTCATTAAAACTCATTAGAAGCATATTTTTCAAAATAAACTGCACATTTTTTTTAAGAAATGGCCTGAAGGGCCTCTGTGGTTCAAAATGAATTTTCCAGATTATTATTCTTTATTCATTGTATTATCCTTATTCTTTTTAATGATGGACCATTTGAGAATGTGTGCCCTGAACAAGTTATTGCCAATGGACACACATTGTAATTTGGTGCTATGCAAATCTCTGACATCATCGTACATACCAACGTGTCTTTGATGGCAGTTTTCTATGATGCAACATCATCTGGTCCACTGAATGAAACTTTAAGAATCGGTTTTAAATCAAATACACTGTGATTGCACAACTTCAAGCTGGCCACTGAATATAACATAATTTTAGAGTTTTTCATATACATGCATCACTGCTGGACAGAAAAGTGACAAAATCACATAGAACCATGCAGTCGCCATCACTTTGGTTACCATTTTGTTGCACACTGAATAATGACAATGATGTCTGAAGCCCTGAAAACATATCCCACTAGCTTGTAACATATTAAGAAAGTGCTCCCTGCAAGTGAGTGTTTAGAGAAAAATTCTGGATACTGATGTAAAAGATTGTGGGAGCTGTCCATGGTGCTAATTTGGTCAACTGATGTTTGTGTATGCTGCTTGCAGAGTTATTCTTTGTGTGCATGTTGCTTGTATAGAATGTGAGGTGCTGTCTATGGTGCTGATTTTCTTAGACGAGGATTGTTTGTCTCAACACGGATATATGTCTTATGGTTCAGGTATAAATATAGATAAGAGTCAGGAAAAGCCAAATAATGATAATGATAATTGCATATGAATCAATCCTATTTTGGGACTGCTCTGCTGTATGCATAATTCTCCTCCGATGTCACATAAAATGTGTTTTTAATTTTTTTTAACTACCGATTTCAGCACCTAAATAATAGGGCTATTCTTTGGGTGCTGACATCAGTAGTTTTTTAACAAAACGTAATTTTACGTGACTTCCCAGACTGCACACACTCGTCGCCACTCTACTCCATCATAAATCATGGAGTTGAGTTGAATCGGCTAGGTGCAAGATTGGCTATTCGCCAATGATGATACATAATATTCTCTTGCAACTCTACCCCTTGTGTGTGATGAACTTCATCTAATTGCTGAGCTAGGAGAACAAAGAAGCATCATCCAGCACTAATTAACTTTCATACGCAGAGTACCAGAGGAAATTACTACCAGGAAAACAGTCAGACTGCCATAACACTACTCCACTACTTCCTTGTTGCTTCTTCTGCACGGTATACATTGAAACAGATATTTGGAGAATGAGTGGAAACTCTCATCAAGGATACTTTAGTACAATCTGTTGTTCTCAGCTGAGCTGCACTGCGCTAAGCAGATCCTCAGTGACAGGTCTTAGAACCCGTTCTACTGGATTTTGCACACATATTCCTCATAGCAGTTGTATCTTTGAGCAGATAATCAATGTTCCACAATCATTCATCTTCTACAGGAGAAGAGAGAGTGAGAGTGAGAGTAAGAGAGGGACAGAGAGTGGCAGAATGACGCAAAATCGTACTCTTCAAACAGAACCGTGATGTTTATGTGCAGATAAGTTCATAAAGTATCTTGTGTAATGACCATTTATATTATACTACTCCAGTCACAACAGTACTGTCTAATATACATGTCTAAGACGTATCTCATTCTCGCATCATGCTCTGATGATGAAGCTGCGAGGATCAGCTCACAACAATCATCACAAATATAACATTTGGCCCAACCAGCTGTATAGTGTAAACAGGAGTATGTTATACTGTAGATGACGATACATGCATTACAAAAAACAATGATCTGCACTCTACTTCTGCTCTTGTTTTGTTGAGATCTCCAAGTGAAAGTAAGCTGTAACATAAATCTTCAGACTTTAGACAGATAGTAAATTGGTTTGTTGGAGCTCCGCCATTATATCAACTTCACTGTGGATCACTCCAGAAGGCCAAAAGGATGTCAGCGAGGTGGTATAGTGAGCTCACATGGATGTGCCAGATTAAGTAACAATAATTTAATTTGGATTAGAGATAACATCTCTACACATGAGAAAACTACAATTCAATGATGGAGCATTGTGTGTTTGTGTGTGCTTGCATATGTACAGTATGTACATGTGTGCGTGTCTGCCTGCCTGTGTGTGTGAGAGATGTGCACTAGTTTGTAAAATGTCATAAAATACAAAGATATTGTGTGTGAAGATGATACAGCATCTTCTCTTGCAATTCTACCCCTGGTGTGTGATGAACTTTGTCTAATTGCTGAGTTAGGAGAACAAAGAGGTGTCATCCAGCACTAATTAACTTTCATATGCAGAGTACCAGAGGAAATGATTACCAGGAAAACAGTCAGACTTCCATACCACCACTCTAGCACACACACTTTTCTGACAACTTTAGTTTAATTAGTTATATTTTTATGCTGAACTACATGGATTCCCTTATAATTGGAATAGTCTGAAGTGTGATCATGATCATAAATAATGGTTTGAAGGAGATTTAAAGTAGGAGCAACAGAGCAGCATCAAGTCGTGATAAATAAAAAGTGCCTTGTTGTTCACAAATAACCACATACACCTTTCCTTTCTGATCTAATGTAGTCTGCAATGAGGAGAGTGGACTGATCTAATTTAGTCTGCAATGAGGAGAGTGGACTGGTCTAATGTGGTCTGCAATGAGGAGAGTGGACTGATCTAATTTAGTCTGCAATGAGGAGAGTGGACTGATCTAATGTGGTCTGCAATGAGGAGAGTGGACTGATCTAATTTAGTCTGCAATGAGGAGAGTGGACTGGTCTAATGTGGTCTGCAATGATGAGAGTGGACTGATCTAATTTAGTCTGCAATGAGGAGAGTGGACTGGTCTAATGTGGTCTGCAATGAGGAGAGTGGACTGGTCTAATGTGGTCTGCAATGAGGAGAGTGGACTGGTCTAATGTGGTCTGCAATGAGGAGAGTGGACTGGTCTAATGTGGTCTGCAATGAGGAGAGTGGACTGATCTAATTTAGTCTGCAATGAGGAGAGTGGACTGATCTAATTTAGTCTGCAATGAGGAGAGTGGACTGGTCTAATGTGGTCTGCAATGAGGAGAGTGGACTGGTCTAACGTGGTCTGCAATGAGGAGAGTGGACTGATCTAATTTAGTCTGCAATGAGGAGAGTGGACTGATCTAATTTAGTCTGCAATGAGGAGAGTGGACTGGTCTAACGTGGTCTGCAATGAGGAGAGTGGACTGATCTAATTTAGTCTGCAATGAGGAGAGTGGACTGATCTAATTTAGTCTGCAATGAGGAGAGTGGACTGGTCTAATGTGGTCTGCAATGAGGAGAGTGGACTGATCTAATGTGGTCCGCAATGAGGAGAGTGGACTGATCAAATGTGGTCCGCAATGAGGAGAGGACTGATCTAATGTGGTCTGCAATGAGGAGAGTGGACTGATCTAATGTGGTCCGCAATGAGGAGAGTGGACTGATCGAATGTAGTCCTCAATGAGGAGAGTGCACTGATCTAATCTAGTCTGCAATGAGGAGAGTGGACTTGTATCTGACATAGAGTACCACCATCTCACCAGTCTCCGTCAATCCAATGATGCATTCATATTCTGAGAAGCAGTGGGGATGAAAGCTATTCTCCTCAACCTGTGCAGCTCTGCTATGACATTATCTCTCATAGACTCTGAAGGTAAAGTTACTCGTAACCAGATTAGAAAAAGACGCAGGCACTCAAGTGAAGGAACATCCTGTGTTGAGAGCTTCACCTGAGAAAATTGTACAAAGCACTTCATTTCATTCAGGAAAGGTTGTGATGCTCATTCAGGCAAAAATACCTACTATATAATTCAATTAGACTGAGTTAGTGAGTTTCAGGCATACACAGTGCATTCAGAAAGTCTTCAGACCTCGTCCCTTTTTCCATGTTTTGTTTCATTACAGCCTTATTCTTTAATAGATTTAATCAATTTTTTTACTCATCAATCTACAGACTATATCCCATAATGACAAAACAAAAACAGGTTTTCAGACATTTTAAGACATTTCTTAAAAATAAACGACAGAAATACACAAGTATTTAGACCCTTTGCTATGAGAATCGAAATTGAGTTCAGGTGCATCCTGTTTCCATTGATCATACTTGAGATGTTTCAACAACTTGATTGGAATCCACCTTTCGTAAACTCAATTGATTGGACATGATTTGGAAAGGCACACACCTGTCTACATAAGGTCCCACAGTTGACACTGCATGTCAGAGCAAAAACCAAGCCATGTGGTCGAAGGAATTGTCCGTAGAGCTCCAGGACAGGATTGGGTTGTGGTACTGATCTGGGGAAGGGTACCAAAATATATGTGCAGCATTGAAGAACCCCAAGAACACAGCGGCCCCCATCATTCTTAAATGGATGAAGTTTGGAACCTTCCCGGAGCTGGCCGCCAGGCCAAACTGAGCAATCGGGGGAGAAGGGCCTTGGTCAGGGAGGTGACCAAGAACCCAATGGCCACTCTGACAAAGCTCCAGAGTTCCTCTGTGGAGATCTGAGAACCTTCCAGAAGGACAATAATCCCTGCAGTACTCCACCAATCAGGCCTTTATGGTAGAGTGGCCAGACGGAAGCCACTCCTTAGTAAAAGACACATGACACCCCACTTGGAGTTTGCCAAAAGGCACCTAAAGGACTCTCAGACCATGAGAAACAAGATTCTCTGGTCTGATGAAACGAAGATTGAACTCTTTGGCCTGAATGCCAAGCGTCACCTCTGGAGGAAACCTGGCACCATCCCTACGCTGAAGTATGGGGGTGGCAGCATCATTCTGTGGGGATGTTTTTCAGTGGCAGGGACTGGGAGACTAGTCAGGATAGAGGGAAAGATGAACGGAGTCAAGTACAGAGAGATCCTTGATGAAAACCTGCTCCAGAGCACTCAGGACCTAAGGCTGGGGCGAAGGACAACAGGTTGTTCCAACAGGACAAAGACCCTAAGCACACAGCTAAGATAACGCAGGAGTGTCTTTGGGACAAGTATGTGAGTGGCCCAGCCAGAGCACGGGCTTGAACCCGATCAAATATCTCTGGAGAGACCTGAAAATAGCTTTGCAACGACCCTCCCCATCCAACCTGACAGAGCTTGGGAGGATCTGCAGAGAAGAATGGATGAAACTCGCCAAATACAAGTGTGACTCGCTGCCAAAGGTGCTTCAATAACGTACTAAGTAAAGGGTCTGAATAAGGTATTGATGTTCTTTATTTTTAATACTGTTTTGTCATTATGGGGTATTGTGTGTAGATTGAAGAGGGAAAAAAATATTTAATACATTTTAGAATAAGGCTGTAACATAACAAAATGTGGAAGAAGGGAAGGGGTCTGAATAGATTTTCCAATTGCACTGTAATTCTTCCTGTTCTGCGAGAATTGGATTTAACAAATTAATGTTTTCACTGCTAAGCAAAAATGTACTCAGCTGCAACTCAAACATGCTCTATTTTGAATGTGTATTCATTTATAAACACAGGTTCAGAATCACCTTTAAACAAACCAAAATGTAACTTTAGTGGAAAAGTACCAAAACACCTCTGCATTCTTTATTGTGAACAACAAAAGAATCAAACAAACATTGTCCTTAAAAGCAGAGCACATTGTGATAGCTTTTGCAAAGGGAAACTATACACCGTCCCATGCCACAGAGATTCAGATCATCTGTCTCATTTTTTAAGTGTAGAGCTAGCCAGAGACAGGAATGGCTGTTGACACAGCTGAGGTAGTAAACAACGCCGTGGTTGTAAGACTATAATGAGTCCATCTGAGGCAGAGTCTCTCACCAGAGACCATTACAGTGCTTCCCCACACCCCAAGGACACCAACGCTGTCATCACTGTTGTAAGTGCAGAAGAATGACTATAACATCAACAGTGATATCAGCTCCATGGCCAGGGCTATGGAGACGCGTGTCTATATGGAGGAACAGGAATTTTACCTGACCAGGAAAAGGCTTCAACTAGGGTTCAGAGTTTTTCTTATTCAGGTCCCATAGTCAGGGAACCTCTGACTGGTTTGTATCACTGCATAAATCACCATGGCAAAAAGCCATTACTATCAGATCTGAGCTTTTAATCACCAAAATGAATATTGGCCGGTAGTTTTACAGTTTCTGATGTGCCGCAGTTTCCACAAACGAGTTACTGGGTAAGTGTTTCTTCTTGTTTGTTGAAGCAGATAATTATTCCTCAAATGTTTACTCCATAAACCTAAACACTAAGTCTGTGTTCATATTCTAATCAGCTCTTCTTGTTCTGCACTAGTGGAATCCTTTAAATGAGTCTAATAACAAAGTCCAAAAGCATACCGTGCTGGCAAAACTTAGCCTTGATCCTTACTCCTTGATGAGGAACATGACACTAACATGATGAATTGGCAGGCTGACTCCTCTGTGTGTACATTAACAGTGCCTTCAGGAAGTATTCAACCCTCTGCCTGAATTTAAAATGTTTTCAATTGAGATAATTTGGCACTGGCCTACACATAATACCCCACAATGTCATTTTTCAAAATGTTTACTAATTTATTTCAAATGAAAAGCTGAAATGCCTTGAGTCTGTTAGTATTGAACTCCTTTGTTATGGTATCAATACACCCAGTCACTACAAAGATACAGGCGTCCTTCCTAACTCAGTTTTATTTTTTACCCATCTTCTAATAAGTGTCCTTCTTTGTGAGGTATTGGTAAACCTCCCTGGTCTTTGTGGTTGAATCTGTATTTGAAATCAACTGCTCAAGTGAGGCACCATACAGATAATTGTATGTGTGGGGTACAGAGATAAGGTAGTCATTCAGAAATCACGTTAAAAATATAATTTCATACAGAGTGAGTCAATTCAATTTATGTGACATGTTATGATTTGTTTTACTCCTGAACTAATTTAGACTTAACATAATAAAGGTGTTGAATACTTATTGACTCAACATACGTATATCATGAACAACGCTCTGCACTTTCTGGAGGACAGAGTTTTTAAATCAAATCAAATCCAGTCAAATGTTATTTTTTCACATGCGTCAAATACAACCTTACAGTGAAATGCTTACTTACAAGCCCTAAACCAACAATGCAGTTAAGAAAATACCCCCCAAAAAGGTAAGAGATAAGAATAACAAATAATTAAAGAGCAGCAGTGAATAACAATAACGGAATATATACAGGGGGTATCGGTGCAGAGTCAATGTGTCAATGTGTGTGGGCACCGGTGTCGAGATAATTGAGGTAATTATGTACATGTAGGTAGAGTTATTAGAGTGACTGTGTATAGATAATAACAGAGAGTAGCAGCGTGGGGGGGGGGGCAATGCAAATAGTCTGGGTAGCCATTAGAGTCGTATGGCTTGGGGGTGGAAGCTGTTTAGAAGCCTCTTGGACCTAGACTTGGCGCTCCGGTACCGCTTGCCATGCGTTTGCAGAGAGAACAGTCTATGACAAGGGTGGCTGGAGTCTTTGACAATTTTTAGGGCCTTCCTCTGACACCGCCTGGTATACAGGTCCTGGATAGCAGGAGGCTTGGCCCTGGTGGTGTACTGGGCAGTAAGCACTACCCTCTGTTGTGCCTTGCGGTCGGAGGCCGAGCAGTTGCCATACCAGGCAGTGATGCAACCCTTCAGCAAGCCTCCGACCTGTCATTCACCTGTTTTCAGATTTAGGTTTCTACATTTTTCATGAAGTTGTTTTCATTACAAGTTAAAGCATACTGTTAGCTAGCTAGCTATCGCTAGCTGGCTGGCTCACTTACTAACATTACGTGTATTATCTGTGTAGTAATATTATTAGAATCTCAGTATCAAGGCTTAGGAGAAGACCTCGATGCAGACAGTTTTGAAGTAACAAAAGTTTATTACAGAAACAGGGGGCAGGCAAATGACAGGTCAAGGGCAGGCAGAGAACAGTAGTCCAGAGCAGAGTCTGGAAGGTACAGAACGGCAGGCAGGCTCAGGGTCAGGGCAGGCAGAATGGTCAAAAACATGGAAAGCTAGAAAACAGGAACTAGAGAAAGACAGAAGCACAGGCAACAGACAAACAGAGAACACAGATATAAGTACACTGTGGATAATGGGGAAGAAGGGCAACACCTGGAGGGAGGTGGAGACAAGCACAAAGACAAGTCAAACAGATCAGGGTGTGACACTCAGAGCCATTGCTAGTTATAGCCTAATGTTAGCTAGCTAACATTGAATCTAGTCGGTTAGATGTAGCCTCCTGCAGATTCATGCAGGGAGGTAATGTTTAAAAATTGAGATTATGGTTAATTGTTTAGCTTGCTACCTAGCTACATGCCTAAACAAAAGACTCCAGTATGCAAGTCACCATTTCACTGTACCGTTTACACTTTCTGTATCCTGTACATCCTGCTAGGTAAAGTCCCCACTTATCTCAGCTCACTGGTCATCATAGCAGCACCCACATGTAGCACATGCTCCAGCAGGTATATCTCTCTGGTCACCCCCAAAACCAATTCTTCCTTTGGCCGCCTCTCCTTCCAGATCTCTGCTGCCAATGACTGGAACGAACTACAAACATCTCTGAAACTGGAAACACTTATCTCCCTCACTAGCTTTAAATAAAAGTGAAATAAATTTTTCAAAAAATACATGTGACAAATAAACCATGATTTTATTTTATATAGTGTGTGTTTACCAGAGACAGTAATGTGAAGAAACATGACCTGCACCAAAGTCAAATTAGGATATAATGTTAGGCCAACGAGAGGGTGTCCAAGTTCTAAAATTCTTCAGTAGAATGCCCTACTTTAATTTCATCACACTCACAACTGTAAGCTATTTTCTGTAATTAGTGCTGCAATTAGTGCCCCAGATTTTTCTGCCATCTCCTTAGTTATCAGACACGGCTTCCACTGATTTCAAAACTCTGTCCTCCAACAACTAGAGAGAAACACTTATTTGTGATATCTTTCAAAAAAGCCATACACATACTGAGCAGCCCTTAGTTATAGACTGAAGCTAGCTATGGCAGAGTATTCCCAACTCATCTCTCGGGATGTCCAGCCTATCCATTATCTTTATTTTATCTTTATTAATCTTCTCCTTTCCCCCTTCTGATGACCAGGTGGCGAATCGCATCTCTGCATGTCTGGCAGACATATCAGTGTGGATGACGGATCACCACCTCAAGCTGAACCTCGGCAAGACGGAGCTGCTCTTCCTCCCGGGGAAGGACTGCCCGTTCCATGATCTCGCCATCACGGTTGACAACTCCATTGTGTCCTCCTCCCAGAGCGCTAAGAACCTTGGCGTGATCCTGGACAACACCCTGTCGTTCTCAACTAACATCATGGCGGTGGCCCGTTCTTGTAGGTTCATGCTCTACAACATCCGCAGAGTACGACCCTGCCTCACACAGGAAGCAGCGCAGGTCCTAATCCAGGCACTTGTCATCTCCCGTCTGGATTACTGCAACTCGCTGTTGGCTGGGCTCCCTGCCTGTGCCATTAAACCCCTACAACTCATCCAGAACGCCGCAGCCCGTCTGGTGTTCAACCTTCCCAAGTTCTCTCACGTCACCCCGCTCCTCCGCTCTCTCCACTGGCTTCCAGTTGAAGCTCGCATCCGCTACAAGACCATGGTGCTTGCCTACGGAGCTGTGAGGGGAACGGCACCTCAGTACCTCCAGGCTCTGATCAGGCCCTACACCCAAACAAGGGCACTGCGTTCATCCACCTCTGGCCTGCTCGCCTCCCTACCACTGAGGAAGTACAGTTCCCGCGCAGCCCAGTCAAAACTGTTCGCTGCTCTGGCCCCCCAATGGTGGAACAAACTCCCTCACGACGCCAGGACAGCGGAGTCAATCACCACCTTCCGGAGACACCTGAAACCCCACCTCTTTCAGGAATACCTAGGATAGGATAAAGTAATCCTTCTCACCCCCCTTAAAAGATTTAGATGCACTATTGTAAAGTGGCTGTTCCACTGGATGTCTTAAGGTGAACGCACCAATTTGTAAGTCGCTCTGGATAAGAGCGTCTGCTAAATGACTTAAATGTTAAATGTAAATGTATCTCAGCCAATCATGGCTAGTGAGAACGTTCCTGAATGTTCCATGGCTAAACCAACTAAGCTCATAATTTAACAATTGTATTCGTATTTACAGACGGGATACAAGTTTGCTATTAATTAAGGCACATGAAAGTTCACATGTTCCAGAAGGCATTTCTACCAAAAAAAACAACACCTTTTGATAAGTTCAAATGCCTCGCCTGTGAAGCAGTGATGCGTGAAATATACCTTGTTTCCTGAAACGAGTCGAATATTATGCAAGGTCTTATGAATCCGTATTACATACTTTAAAAGTTGTTTATAAATGTGTGAATAACTAGCCTACTAACGTAAACAAAGTGGGAGTAATGATTTTTAAATGATGAATAAACTATTTACTAAACCATTAAATTATTTATTACATTGGGAAGAAAAAAAACATAATAAAGTGTTACCCCCCCATGGAGTGAATAGGTTGGTGTAGAAGATAACTTAAAAGAGTAGTTCACTATTTTACAACATGTGTTAGATGGTACCTCACCCTGAAAGTAGGCTATGGCCCAGGATAAAGTGTTCTTAACACTGCAGTGGGCTAAATCAGGGTCACACAAATCTACTTTGAAAGAAAAGTATACACCTCACACAGATGGTCATGGCCTTAAAAAAGAAGGCACCTGTACCATGTCAGATAGCGAGTTGAATGTATTTCATTTTGAATTTGCATCCCAATATTACACAATTTAAATAGATCACAGAAGACTGAAAAATAACTAAACTGTTTGACACAGAAACACTAGATTTTAAAAAAATACAATGAAAAATATTAATTACATTCCACCCATGAGGCCACTAGGTCATTTTGACTGCAGGAAATGGCTACACAGCCACTACAATCTTCAGCTAACTTTAGCCACCGCTAGCAAAACATCTATGAAAATTATGGGGCATGTGATCCCCTGTGACCCCA
This sequence comes from Oncorhynchus nerka, assembly GCF_034236695.1. NCBI lineage: Eukaryota > Metazoa > Chordata > Actinopteri > Salmoniformes > Salmonidae > Oncorhynchus > Oncorhynchus nerka. Next base: position 38,293,784 of record NC_088423.1, on the reverse strand, counting down.
AAAATGTAGAATCAACTCAAATCAACTCCTTATTTGGTTTGATGTTACTTAAAGGTGATTTGGCCATAAAAAAATACAAAACATGTTCACATGCTTCAAAACTTCAATTGGTTTTTAGCTAGTGGTGGCTATAGTTAACTACGTTTTGTTGTGGCTGAAAACTGAACAATGGATTCAAATTTATCCTGGCTCATAGTCTATATTCAGGCTGAGGAAACATCTAATATCATGTTGTAAAATAATGAACAATTCCTTTAAATTAAAAACACAATTGTTGACCTCAAATTATACACATCTACATTTTACATTTTAATAATTTACCAGACACTCTTAACAGTGCCTCAAGGGCATAGAAAGATTTTTCACCTAGTCGGCTTGGGGATTCGAACCAGCGACCTTTCGGTTACTGGCCACTAGTCTGTTACCATAAATAAACATTTAAAATACACTTTTTATTTGCTCTGGTCCCCCTTTTTTTTTTAACCTTTTAAGGATCTGACATACCCACGACATACCCAAATCTAACTGCCTGTAGCTCAGGCATTGAAGCAAGGATATGCATATTCTTGATATCATTTGAAAGGAAACACTTTGAAGTTTGTGGAAATGTGAAAGGAATGTAGGAGAATATAACACATTAGATCTGGTAAAAGACAATACAAAAGAAAAAAACGTTTTTTTAAATTGTTTTTGTACAACCATCTTTGAAATGCAAGAGAAAGGCCATAATGTATTATTCCAGCCCCGGCACAATTTAGATTTTGGACACTAGATGGCAGCGGTGTATGTGCAACGTTTTTGACTGATCCAATGAACCATTGTATTTCTGTTCAATATGTTGTACCATGACTGCCCAAATGTGCCTAATTTGAATATAAATACATTTTCTAGGTCATAACTGTGCACTCTCCTAAAACAATAGCATGGTATTATTTCAATTGTACAGTGCAGTTAGATGAACAAGAATTTTAGCTTTCTGCCAATATCAGATATGTCTATGTCCTGGGAAATGTTCTTGTTACTTAGAAATTCATGCTAATCGCATTAGCCTACATTAGCTCAATCGTCCCGTGGGGGACCCACCGATCTTGAAGAAGTTTTTTAACAACATAGGGAAAATGAATAATTTAGATAGAATTATAATTATTTCACCTAGGGATGTACATCTGAGAGATGCACTTGACAGCATACTTCCTCTCCTCTGAGCCTTTGAAGAGCGGAAAATTAAGTGCCAAAACAAGTAGAAGAAACACAATAACGTTGGCTACTGAACCTCAACAGAGTCCTCTCGCTCCCTAACTTCCCCTTATAATGTGCAAATACATTTTCCCTATTCTCTGTAACCAGAGCTAATTTAGATCACTTTACAGTCAGTGTTTGCAGTGGCCTCCAAAGCACAAACAGTCGCTGTGGGAAACCGACCATGAACAGTTAAAAACTGACAGTAATCTCCAAGGATAACTCATTTGAATAAAACATACACTCACTAGCCAGCCCTTGGCAGATCAATTAGTAGAGTGGAAGAGAGAAGAAGAGAGGGATATTCCTAATTTCCTCCCGCTTGTCTTTGCATTGTTCCAATCATTAAATCTAGTCAATTTTATCTGGGCTTCAGGCTGATTGGGAGATCTGTTTCTGGGAGCGAGAGAGCAGAGCATAACAAGCATTCCATGGTGTGGCTTAGTCAGGAAACAGACAATTAAAGTCCAGGTAGCAGATAATGGACCCTATCAGATATTTATGTAGTTGGTGCTGTATAGTAACTAATATACATGGGTTCTAACTTGAAAACCACAAAGACTGACGGAAGGCCCTAATCGCAAGATTGTCATTTCTTTGACAAGGTGGAAGAACAGATTGCATGTAGTCTTCTGTACAAGGTAAACTGGTGCGCACCAGGTGGCACTTCCTTTTTAGTATGGAAACTGGCTGTGGCGATTTTTCGACAATATTCACAACATATTGTCTCAGATACAACCTTTATAGAATAAAAAACTAATTTCATCAATTACATGTGGAAAATTTATTTGAGTGAACATTAGCAAGCCAGCAGCAGATGAAACATAAAATTAATTATCTCCTTCCTCTCTCCCTGGTTATAGTTTGCGGCTATCAGTGTCTAGCTGGCTAGGTTTATGATATTTACTAGTCCATACCAGTGACAAACGTAGGTATGTTATCGACATATGGCAGTACACAAACAAAATCTAGCTCACTTATTTTGCCAGCAAGAAAGAAATAGCCACACTAGCTATTATTACAGAATGCTCTTCAGGCAAATCACGAGTGGTACCATTAGTATGACAAGATGATAATACAGATCCTTCAGAAAATATTCAGACCCCTTCAATTTGTCCACATGTTGATACGTTACAGCCTGATTCTAAAATGGATTTAATAAAACATTTTCCTCAGCAATCTACACATAATAGCCCATAATGACAAAGCAAAAACAGGATTTAGACATTTTTGCAAATATATTAAAAATAAAAAAATATAAATAACTTATTTACACAAGTATTCAGACCCTTTGCTATGAGCCAGAAAATGTTGCTCAGGTGTATCCTGTTTCCATTGATCATCCGTGAGATGTTTCTACAACTGAATTGAAGTCCACCTGTGGTATATTCTATTGATTGGACATGATTTGGAAAGACACACACCTGTCTATATAAGGCCACACAGTTGAAAGTGTATGTCAGAGCAAAAACCAAGCAATGAGGTCGATGGAGTAGAGCTCTGAGACAGGATTGTTTTGTCATGACTACACATGAGGATTACATTGGGTCAGAGCAGCTTGGCAAGGGCTGACAATCACCAGACGCTCTGCCAGACCCTTTACCACCTCCACACACTGGTCAAACATTTTATGCAGCAGAGGACTCCCTGGCTCTCTAGTATTGGGATGGGAATGTCTTTGTCTAGAGAGAGGTTTACCAGCCCAAAACTCTAGCATCCAAAAAGTGAACACTGGAACAATATTTCTAACATAAAGAATATGGGAAATGGTCAGTGGGGACCTAAATAATAATTTTGTGATATAATTAAAAACTGTATGAACCAAATACTGTAACTTAGGAAGGGCACCCCCGCTAGCTGTCAAGTTTCCATCCAATACGTTTTCTATGTGATATGACAATTAATGAAACTATTTTTTGTAAGATAGGAATGTGATTTTAGGAGTCATAAGAAATAACTTCTAATCATATCCTTTGCACATTAAGTACCCACGCCCCGAATGAGGTCAGAGAGCTTGTCAGCGTGATGGAACTGTCCTTTTCGACCATAGTGCCTGACTAAGAATTAGCAAATCATACCAGAAGATGTGAGACTGTGGTCCACATGTTGAAATGGATAGAAACTCTGAACCTCAACACTAGATGAGAAGATAACCTCACCTACCATACCAGGAAACATGGAGTGTTAGCTACATGTGGGAAACGGTTGAAACAACAAAAGGTGAAAAAGATAAACTCACCAGACTATACCTGCACATGAACAGATTGCAGCTGTCCGTGTAAAGGGGTTCAAACTCTGACTATTCACCCAGGTTAAGAACAAGTTCTGAACAAAAACTGCCCATTGGATACCGGACAACTAAGAAGAAGGACATTGTGACATCTGATGGAACCTCAGAGCATGTACAAGTGGCATGTACAACGGCATTCAAACACGTAAATACATTCATTGCTTCTTATTCAAAAATGGGTGGCGGTTCGCGTGCAAAGTATATGATTAATGTGACAAAAGTCCTAGAATTTATCCACGATAAATGTTCCTTTTTCTCCATCTCTCTATTTTACTCACCCCCTTTTCCATTTCTGTGTAAAACGCTATCATATCTTGGTAGTCCACTAGGGACTTTTGTCTCAGACATGTCGACATTTGGTTAGTTTTATCTGTCTTACTTAGATGGAAGACATGGGGCGGCAGGGTAGCCTAGTGGTTAGAGCGTTGGACTAGTAACCGAAAGGTTGCAAGTTCGAATCCCAGAGCTGACAAGGTACAAATCTGTCGTTCTGCCCCTGAACAGGCAGTTAACTGTTCCTAGGCCGTCATTGAAAATAAGAATTTGTTCTTAACTGACTTGCCTAGTAAAATAAAAAAATAAAAATAGCTAGTTAACATTAGCATCAAGGTACCAAGCTAGTTCTTTCACTTACCCTTATCACTTCCATGCTCACTGAAGCCCGTGATAATTCTTGGTTTCTGCTGGTGCAGCTAGCTGTTTGAGATGCTTTAGAAGCCCCATTGATGGTAGGGACAACATCTACTTTGAGAAGCAACTTCTTGATGAAGCCCTCCTTCCATTGTTGATGACTCTGAAAGTTCTCAGGGATGAAATGTGCCCCTCAGATTGACGAGTAGATGTCCAATTTGCCCGCCTCATTCTCACACATTTTAAAGAATCTTTTCATTCACTGTGTGACGTTCAATATTGTGGGATTGTTTCCAGAAGTTAGTGCTGATTTGGAGATTACAATATTATAACAATTGATTGAAGAGTTTTATCATTTGTGAATGTTATCTTTGGGTGCTCTAAGTTACCATTATATGCATTTCTGGCATTGAGAAATAGGTGCTACACTCCCTTTAAATCAATAAGACAGCAGTCAGCAGATTACCATTCCGCCTCCCCCTCATCTCTTTGCACGACAAACGTTATTTGGAAAGCTTTTCTGCAGGTTGCTTACTCAAGCAAAGCACAGGCAAACTTTTAGTCACACTGGCTGAGAGCTCTCACAGCAGCCACTTGTGGTGCCTTAGTGTCTCATTTCTGCTGTATTTCAACCTTGTTATGCAGTAGCTTACCCAGCAGAGGAAATTAAAACATACAATGGTGGAGGATTTTATTGTTTTGAAGATCCTTTCCAATCACATATCATCATCTTGATATGCACACCACATTTCACTGCACAATATCTAGCGTGTATCACAGCCAACTGAGTAAAGTATTTCACAACCCACAGACAGAATGGAAGTATTGCCTGTGCACTGACCTTGAATGCAGAGAAAAATAATAGAACACTTTGCACCAATCAAGAACTCAAAGGGAGATGGGCTTTGATATACTGTAGCCATTGTTTTTCTTGCTAGTATATGCAAATCCCAGTAACATGGTAAAACGGCTGCAAGTCAAGTTCTCTTTGTGAGGTCAGCGATCGGCGGTAGACATGCAGAGTTGGATACAGTTGATTAATTCTTCTTTGGTGTCCACATCTCTTCCTCTCGTTCTCTCCTTCCAGACTACATACTAATACTCTCTCAATTCCTCTCTCTCTCTTTTTCTTCCTTCCCCCTCTGTCTCTTCTCTTCTCCTTTCACAAACAGGGTGTCAGATATCTAAAAGTAACAAGGGAAGGAGACATCCAATTAAAAACACAATGCATTATTATTTCAGAGCCTTCCCCACAGGCAATCTGGGAAGCCATTCAGATGATATAACAGCTCACCAGACCCTATGCCACTACGCCAGCTCAGAGGACACGATAAGGAGGTTTTTACTGTTAATGCATGAGCTCACCAGCTGTGGCAACTATGGACTTTCCCCCAGCAGCTTGCGCTTTCCCCCTCTCTCACCCTCCCTAGCTCTCATCCTCCCTCTTCCCCTCTGCCTTGCTCTCTCTCTCTCTCTCTTCCTCTCTCTCACTCACAAACACGCACACTCCCAAATGCATAGGGATTGCAGCAGCATGTACTGTACGAGTGCCTATTGCCGGTGAGTGCAGGAGCGGCAGCGGACGAGTGTCAGTGATGCTTGAATGAGGTGAAAGAGAGAGAGAGAGAGAGTCAGACAGAGAGAGAGAGAAGTAGGGAGGACTTCATTGTGGACCTTACGGGGTCGGAGGCCGTTTTTTTCCCTATCCTGAACCTTTGCCGATGTGCCACAACTATCCAGCTGTCACTGCAGTGGCTGTCTCTTTGGTACCCTATCCTCTCTCTGGACGGAGCTCTCTATGCCACTACATGAATGGATATGCACCAGCTCAGTGGGAGATCTCTGCTTTCTCATCCTTTGCTCCACTGATTTGTTTCTCAAGGTAAGTGTTTAACACTTAAGTCTGTATAGTAATAACGATAGGAAGTTAATATAGAAACATAGGAGAATCTGCACTTAGTGTCAGTTTATCAGCTTTGATATGTCAAGATACAGCAGGTGCACGAGTGGTTTGAATGTCTTTACTGTATTTGCTCTGATATACTGTATGTCCGGTTGCTTTATTGTCTAGACGCTGATATGTGGAGGATTCAAAGGGGGCATTCTAGCCAACCAGTAAAAGGCTCACAATTTATATGGAGAAAGCAATGATGTTGTCTTTATGTTATCTGTTTCTCTTTTGGCTGATACTATCTGATTTCCTGTTTAGAAAGTGTAATGAACAGATTACCGAACAAGGAAATGTTCAGGTGAATAATTCAGTTAGATTTTACATATTGATTTAGTCTTGTAGCATTGATCGATTGCACTTAAGGGTTGACCATTATTGCTCTTTTCAATGGGCTAACACGTGATCATTGGCATTGTATAATTTTTAGGGATATCAATGATAGTGCTCAAGTGCTTGTGACAGTGAGATGTAGTTGGTGTTCAGTGTTGAACACATACCATAGCTACAGTAGTGCTGCTGAAAGTACAGTGATTATTATGAGCGATAGATGTGTTCCTCAAGGCTTCATGTGACGAGGAGATGAGGATCCCACCTGGGACTCGCAACTTATCATGAGTAATGACGTGTGATCTTGACGCTCCCGGCAGAGCACTGCATCACATAGAGGGCAGATCAGATTTTCTCTCTCTCCTCTCTCTGTCTATTAAATACTGTTTCATAGTCATCCCACCCTTCTCTCTCTATAGCCCCGTTTGCTATATGTGCTAACATATAGGTGCTAACATGCATCCTTTGTCCTGATCTTGTCCACATTCTGATTGTGCCCAAATTTGGGGGCAGGTGTAGATGATTAAAAGACGCATTGTGATCTGATTGTGATGAGATCTTCCTGACCACCTCCGGAGGTAATCAGGGATCCAATGTATCTGGATATCGATCAAGTGTAAACAAAGCTGGATGGTCAAGCCAATTAAATCATTATGCAAGCCTCTAAAATAATTGACAGGTAGCACCACTAATGTATTGCATCAATACTACATTTTTTTCAAAATAATTACAGGGAGACAACAGGAAATCTGGTCACAATGCAGACATAGTGGATGGATAAGAAACACATTTTAATACCATGTGTTGATGTGACACTGGTTGGATCATATTGATCAGATCACAAAATCCACATTAGCGCAAGGTGCAAACGAGGCTTCTGAAACCAGTTCAGAGGGTTTGTTCTCCCCCTGCCTCATTTCAAACCAATATCTGTCTCTACAGAAACCTCTATCTTAGAAACCAGCTTATGGTGTGCCCAAACCATCTTCTATCCTAGGCCCCCACCTCTGTCTCTATCAGTCTAATCAAATATTGGATTCTCTCTTGGCTCTGTTTATGAGAAACCAACCACTTAGTTCATTCATCCTTTACTGTTGTTGGAGCAATTCAAATTATCTTACTCTTTCTTTGAAACATCAGCAGCCATACCCTCGTCAGTGAGTGAGTAAAAAGGGTGGCTCACAGTAACCTGTAAAAAGGGTGGCTCACAGTAACCTGTAAATATGGTACAATTGGGCAAGGAACAGCTACTGTAAGGCATGGGAACATTAACCAATCTGCCATCTCACTCTCTCCTGCTTCCAGGAAACACCCCTCAGCTCCTCACAGCTCTCTCTCCCTTGTAACCATATCAATGCGTCAGGTGTAATGCACTTCTCCTTGTCATGGCGATGCTAAACTTACTGTTCGGAAAGATCCATTTCATAGCACCGGCTTTCAGTGAGCAGATGAGCAAATTGAGGCCTTTTTAAAAGCTCCCCTACTCCTCTGTAAAAGAAAGTGCAGTGCAGTGATGAATATTTTAAGCCAATGCCATAAAGCACACTGTCTCAGGTGTATCCTGCAGCCCAGCAAGTTACTAAGAATTCACCAGACAGACAGAACCGAGATATGAGGATGTGCATTACTGGGGGATACCTAGCCTATAACTTGGTGGGAATGTCAAAAAATATATAGTAAATACCACACATATACTACAGTGTGTAGTATAGTATTCTACAGTATACAAAAAAATTATATAGTAAGTACTAAACATGATCGAGGGATACTGCAGTGTGTAGTATAGTATTCTACAGTATACTACAATTTGCTACAGAATTCTATAGTAAGTACTATAATATTCTATAGTAAACTGTCGTATTTTTTCATGTGGGGAAGGCCAGTATGATAATGATAAGAAAACCAATTCTTACAGATATCCCCACATCAGGCACATTATTCTCAAATCACATATTGTGCAATGGATGGCGAAGTACTTCTGATTAGGTAAACTTGCATGATCAAACAGTAGATACAAAGTACCCAACAAAGAGTTATGGCCCCTCCTCTTTTGGCATCCTAGTATTAAAAAAGTTTGCCAATATGCTATGCAACACACACATCTGGCGTGTGTCCTCAGATATTCCCAATTATAAACTGGGTGGTTCGAGCCCTGAATGCTGATTGGCTGAAAGCTGTGGTACTGTATATCAGACCGTATACTAAGGGTTGACAAAACATTTATTTTTACTGCTCTAATTACATTGGTAACCAGTTTATAATAGCAATAAGGCACCTCTGAGGTTTGTGGTATATGGCCAATATACCTCAACTAAGTGCTATATCCAGGCACTCTGCGATGTGTCATGCGTAAGAACAGCCCTTAGCCGTGGTATATTGGCCTTATACCACACCATGTCAGGCCTTTTATCTTAATTATCTCTCTCTGTATAATGGGTTTTTCCAAGATGGTGTCATGGGGGAATTGGTGCGTTGGGGCAGTCGATGCTCCTCAGAAGAGCAAGGGGAGGACCATCCTCCTCAGTGAATCAAATAAATAAATAGTGAAAGTTATATTTCTTTGATAATATTGAGAAACAACCTAGGTTAACAAGTAGCTTTTCCTTTTACCATGTAATTACCTATGCCATATCATATTCTGCGATTAGGTTCTTCAGTAGATACTGCTAATGATCTTTACTCCACAAATAGAGTTGTGAAGTACTGTATGTTATATAAATGAATTTTGTTGTGTAAATAACACTTTCATGGTGCTGTGAGCAGTGCTCGGACTGTGCCGTACACACTCAGTAAAAAGGGTATGATTAGAGTACAGTATTCTTCCCTGGGGTACAAAAAGATCTAAATACACATAATGTGCCTTCAGAGGTACACATAATGATCTCACATGGTACTGTTTGGTTCGTTTAAGGGTACATGTGTGGCAGTGGAGGCTCCTCAGAGCAGGAAGGGGAGGACCATCCTACTCAGTGAATTTCATAAAAAAATGAAAATAGCAAAACATTAGAAGTTGTATTTTTGAGATACAACTGTACTAAATATATTCACGTTACCAAAACAATGATTTTAAACACACTGTTTTTCAATGAAGGTCTACAGCAGCCTCAACGGCACTCTGTAGGGAAGCACCATGGTGTAGCCCTAGGACAGCTAGCTTCCTTCCTCCTGTGGGTACATTGAATTCAATACAAAAAGCTAGGAGGCTCAGGCTCACCCCCTTCCATAGACTTACACAGTAATTATGACAACTTGTGGAGAATATCCTCCAACGTATCAGAGCTCTTGCAGCATGAACTGACATGTTGTCCACCTAATCAGAGAATGAATATAGGGCTGAAAACATAAGCTACAGCTAGCTAGCACTGCAGTGCATAACATGTGGTGAGTAGTTGACTGGGGTGGCAGGGTAGCCTAGTGGTTAGAGCATTGGACTAGTAGTACAAATCCCCGAGCTGACAAGGTACTAAATCTGTCGTTCTGCCCCTGAACAGGCAGTTAACCCACTGTTCCTAGGCCGTCATTGAAAATAAGAATTTGTTCTTAACTGACTTGCCTAGTAAAATAAAGGTAAAAAAAAAAAAGAGAGAGAAAGACAATAGATTTCTTACAAAATGAAAGAGAAGCAAGAGAGAGGGCAATAAAGAGAGAGCTGTCTATATTTTTACTTTAAATTTCACTTACTTAGCTGGTGGCTGCAGCTAGCTTGTTTAGCCTACTCAAACACCCGGCACAAACAGAGAGGGATGCTATGTTAGCTAGCTGGCAATGGCTATCCAACACTGGCACTCTTCCAAGTCAAAGTACATTTTTGGTTTAATTTATTTATTGCCACCGGGGCCCGCCGGTGTAGCTGCTAAGCTACTTTAACGATGTAGGCTGTGTGTAGTGGTTAATGGTTATGATACGAAGGTTTGGTTTGGAAAGGTTTTTTCGCCTGGCCACAGACAACTGAGAGCATACAGATCATACAGTTTGTATGTGGTTGCTATGAAAGTGAACTGTGTTTGTGTGTATTCATTCTGCCGATTCTATTGAAAAACGTTTCTTATAATGAAGCAAGTGGAATATAACGGGGATAAACTTACCTGAATTTGTCCAATAAAAACACTTCTTTGCAACTGTTGGACTAATGATTACACTCTAGATCAGCTACATGTAGGCAAGAGTGTGCAAGACCGTATTGAATGTGTCACTGCTTGTCACCTTGACTGCAAAAAAAAAACATCTCGACCAATCATGGGCTAGGTTGTAGCAACGATGGGTATAGGGAGTATAATGTACTAGCCGAAACCTATCAATGTTACATTGAGCTGGGTGAATAGAATATGAATGACAGCCATCCAATATGCTTAAACAGCACCAACCACCACTGTGTTGGGGAATTAGTATGTGGTGTCACAACATAAATAGTACGGATTGCTATGATTTGATGCACTGAGAAAACATGCCTTGGCAGCAGATAGACAGCAAACTGCAAGTGAGATATGGTTTTCCATTCACTGATGATATGCATCACGTGTGCTGTGTCAAGGTCAATGCCATTGATAGTGCTGCTATCAATGCCTCTGTAATACCATTACTATACCATTTATGAGAGTGGATAGGCTGCATTTTAATCCTACAAACACGCCTTATCAGGAGAGCATGTCAATCACTACACCTCAAGAGAATCTCTCTAGAAGCATGTTCACATGCCGGAGCTGGAGGCAGAGCTGAATATCGTAAGTCAGCAATGTTTTAGATTTGCTAGCAGGGATAGTGATACATTCATATATATATATATATATATATATATATATATATATATATATATATATATATATAACCAGACAGCTCAGTCCTATGTCTAAATAACTGACAGAAAACACTAGATAATTATGGCGATGACCACTCAATCATAGCATCTGATGTGGAGTTTTCTATCTAACATTTCTGTATGAAGAACTGAAGGGCAATTGTAACAGACAGCATGGTCTGCCAGAGTTCATAAGGAGATTTAAGAGGATTGCTTTTGCAATTTTAGAGTCAATGCATTATTCATAATCCCCTGGATGGTTGGGGCCAAACCAGGGAAGAACCTCTGGTCATTAACAGTGATAGGTAGCCCTGGGAAGTAGGGAGTGAGTATGAAGAGGAAAAGTAACTGGTTATTCAGAGGAGCTGTGGCGGTGACACATACTCAGTTGTCTTTAAAATGATCATATGACACTCCAGGTTTGCTCAAGAACCTTGAGGGAATGAGGATTTTTTTTAATATACAGTATATATTCTCTATGTGTGAATTAGCATTTAGCTTCTTTACATGCTTTGTCTTGTGTTTGAATATAAAGTAAGGACGACTCGAGGGGACTTTGTATGGATCGAGATACAATTCAATGGCTTGAGATGGCAAGAAGAATATATCTAAAAAGGCTTCCCTTTCATCTGTAGTCTGAGATACAAAAAAAGGTCATAATGTCTACAAGGCTACAAAGTAAAACACCTGGCACGATTCCCAATGCATTCAGTTGGCCCTTTTATCAGCCCTTGTCCAATGCTATCTTAATATTGTGTGAGTGAGAGGACCTGAAGTACTGACAGACTCTCTTTAAAACGTTGATAATGGGGCTTCCTTTCTTCCTTTTATTCAGGTGACATTAGGGGTAGTGTGGTAGAATCAGTGCTCATATATTGCCCACATGGACAGAAGGAATATGACATACATATGATTTTTCTACATAACTTCATAACCTCATTACAGTCTGTTTCATTATAAGCAATTGTGTGGAGTAGTGCTTTGGACTTTGGACTTATAAGGAGTTTGAGATGAAAAAACAGTATGTCACCAAGCATACTGATGGATTGACTATGTCTGAAAATGATTGAAGGTGATTGCTTTCAGAGAAGTGACTATGCCATGAAGGGCCTACATTTGTGTAGTAACAAATGATGCGTTCAGGTTTATTTATCACATAGTGTCTCATCGTATAAAGATGATGAACTAGCTCAGCTCTGATATTTCCTTTTAACACAATTTCATTCCCTAAAACTGCTTTCCATGTTAGTCCGTTGGTAATCAAATCTATTATAAATCTCGTACACTATTCCAATGACACAAAGTCAAACATTATTCAATGCACTACAGGCCCTTAAATACGACAGCTCTGAATGTGGAATATCTATAGAAATCTTTATTTGGCATAACAATAATAACATAAAATAAGTCTGTGTCTGTGTGTCTCATCTGTGACATAAATCGTGATTCCACTGGATGTCATAAGGTGAACGCACCAATTTGTAAGTCGCTCTGGATAAGAGCGTCTGCTAAATGACTTAAATGTAATGTAATGTATAAATTCATCTCTGGGCCCGGTTGCATAAAACATTTAAAGTTATCTTTTCCCTTAAAGTTTAATTAACTTTAAGTCAGTTGCACAAAACATTTGAAGGTGAATCCCCCCCTTAAATTGAGTGGCAAAGTTAAGGATCCACATGATGTACCTTAACTGCTTCATTCAGTATCGATTTCAATGTAAACGTCATTTGTGGAGTTGAATGTCGCTTTCGTCTTCCCTGGTTACAAAAGGAAAACATTAACCAGCTAGCTACTTACCTAAACGATGGAAGGTGCACAAACCATGGCTACAAAGCTAGCTGGCTAGTTAGCTATCTACTCTTTCAGCCGTACATGCTTTCAAACTACAGTAAAACCCCTTAAGTATGCTCTTACCTAAGGGAATAGTTGAGGGGATCTATTTAACACCCTTAAACAATTATCTTAGATAAGGGACAATTATTCCTTAAGGTGGACCCTTAAGGAAAACACTTAAGATGTTTTATGCAAACGGGCCCTGACAGTCTAGATGTTAGTTGCTCAGTAACAGAACAAAGAAAATAAAAACAATCTGCTGCCTAAAGTAAATGTACTGTGATTAAACTCCAGCATATTATGACATACACTGTATATTTCTCTCCCTTCTCCCAGAAACCATGGTGAGCAAGGAGAGCAGCAGGGTCGTGCTCTCCAACTCAGAGTCAGATTCAGAGACAGGCCCGTCACATAGCTTGGAGGCACAATACGGTCCTGACGGCAAACAGCAGGTGAAGAAGAGGAACAAAGCCTTACAAGTCCGCTTCAAGGATATCTGTGACGCCCAGAACGAGCAGCGGGCAGGGGGGCGAGGAGCAAGGTCCATTTCCTGTAAAGTGGCATACAGGAAGTACATGGCGATGCCTGCGCGGCGCTCCATCCCCAATGTGACTAAGAGCACGGGTGTTCAGACGTCACCAGACCTTACGAAACACTACCAGACTTTCCCCTTCGAGCGAAAGAAAGGACACACCATCAAACACACGGCCTTGGTGGAGGACTACAAGGGTCAAAACAATGGGTTTTTGAGTGACTTGAAAGGTCAGGACGAGGCAGTGAGTTTAGAGGAGTGCTCGTCATCTCAGGGTGCAGGGAAGCATGTGCGGCAGACGCAGGCACTGCTCCACCACAGGGACGACAGCAGTGGCACAGAGGATCTGTTATCCGGTGCCAACTGCGTAGACGGGCGTGCATGCCCGGACCCCTCTCTCCTCACAAAGGACACAGAGTGCTTTGCAAATGACCCAACTCCCATGGGAGAGCCGGAGAACCAGGCTTCTGGCGTGAGGACCAAACACAAAGTGTTATCCAAAGTGGACACGACGGGTGCCAACCCTTCCGCCAAACGCCAGTTAGCAAACTGCGAGGAACTCTTACAGGACACAAGATTAAAGGTCACAAGTCCTGTTGCCTGGAACTCCCTGACGCAAGTGGAAAGTCTAGGCCTAGGGAGTCCGTCGGTGCACCACAAACGCAAGAAGGCCATGCAGCCCAATGGACAACAGTCTCAGACACTGCCCCACCCCCACAGTGCTGGCTGCTCTGTGGTCAAGGTAAAGGCACATCAGTACCAATCAGGGACTTTACCAGCCCCAAGGAAAACACAGTCGGGCCTGGAGGATCAGGCTTGCCCTCCAGGACGGCAGGGTGCCTGTCAGCAGATAGTGCCCTTACCTGGGAATGGGGATATTAAGGGAAAGCTCCAGGCCATGGAAAACCTCATCAGCTCCAGTCAGGAGACCATCAAGGTTTTACTGGGGGTCATCCAAGAGCTGGAGAAGGGCGAGGCTCAAAGAGAAGGGTGAGTTGAACCATCCACCATGCATCAAATGTGCCCAAATTCCTCAAGGTGGGAGTTTGACTCTAGTTCTTACTTCATAGGAGGGTGGTTTGAAAATAAAATATATAGATTTTTAAAGATGTATTTTGCGGAATTGCCTTCTTGAACATATTAACTTTCATGTGCCTTGATTACAAACTAGTATGTGATCTGTAAATATGGATAAAACATTTAAATTACGAGCCTAGTTTAGCCAAGGAGAAAGCACTGAGCTATATAGGGAGAAAGACAGGATCCTTCCTGGTCAGCCATGATTGGCTGAGATAATGGAGGGACTGAAGATGCCAAGAGATGAGTCCTGATTGGTCTGTCATGTCATAGGCGTCTGTCTATAACAGAATGGGGGCTTACATGGTCAGTTTATAGATAATCTTGGCTATCACAGATTTTTGGAAAGATATACAGTTGAAGTCGGAAGTTTATATACACCTTAGCCAAATACATTTAAACTCAGTTTTTCACAATTCCTGATATTTAATCCGAGTAAAAAATCCCTTTCTTAGGTCAGTTGGGATCACCACTTTATTTTTAAGAATGTGAAATGTCAGAATAATAGTAGAGAGAATGATTTATTTCAGCTTTCATTTCTTTCATCAAATTCCCAGTGGGTCAGACGTTTACATACCCTCAATTAGTATTTGGTAGCATTTCCTTTAATTAAATTGTTTATCTTGGGGCAAACGTTTCGGGTAGCCTTCCACTTGCTTCCAACAATAACTTGGGTGAATTTTGGCCCATTCCTTCTGACAGGACTGATGTAACTGAGTCAGGTTTGTAGGCCTCCCTGCTCGCACATGCTTTTTCAGTTCTGCCCACAATTTCTATAGGATTGAAGTCAGGGCTTTCTAATGGCCACTCCAATACCTTGCCTTTGTTGTCCTTAAGCCATTTTGCCACAACTTTGTAAGTATGCTTGGGGTATTTGTCCACTTGGAAAACTCATTTGTGACCAAGCTTTAACTTCCTGACTGATGTCTTGAGATGTTGCTTTAATATATCCACATAATTTTCCTACCTCATGATGCCTTCTATTTTGTGAAGTGCGCCAGTCCCTCCTGCAGCAAAGCACCCCCACCACATGATGCTGCCATCCCCGTGATTGACGGTGGGGATGGTGTTCTTCGACTTGCAAGCCTCCCTGTTTTTCCCTCCAAAAATAACGATGGTCATTATGGCCAAACAGTTCTATTTTTATTTCATCAGACCAGAGGACATTTAACCAAAAACATATGATCTTTGTCCCCATGTGCAGTTGCAAACCGTAGTCTGGCATTTTAATGCCGGTTTTGGAGCAGTGGCATCTTCCTTGCTGAGCGGCCTTTCAGGTTATGTCGATATAGGACTCGTTTTACTGTGCATATAGATACTTTTGTACCTATTTCCTCCATAATCTTCACAAGGTCTTTTGTTGTTGTTTTGGGATTGATTTGTACTTTTCGCACCAAAGTACGTTCATCTCTAGGAGACAGAACACGTCTCCTTCCTGAGCGGTATGATGGCTGTGTGGTCCCATGGTGTTTATACTTGTGTACTATTGTTTGTACAGATGAACGTGGTACCTTCAGGCATTTGGAAATTGCTCTCAAACAGGATCCAGACTTGTGTTGGTCTACACTTTTTTTCTGAGGTCTTGGCTGATTTCTTTAGATTTTCCCATGATGTCAAGCAAAGAGGCACTGCGTTTGAAGGTAGGCCTTGAAATACATCCACAGGTACACCTTCAATTGACTAAAATGGAGTCAATTAACCTATCAGAAGCGTCTAAAGCCATTGCATAATTTTCTGGAATTTCCCAAGCTGTTTAAAGGCACAGTCATCTTAGTGTATGTAAACTTCTGGCCCACTGGAATTGTGATACAGTGAATTGTAAGTGAAATAATCTGTCTGTAAACAATTGTTGGAAAAACTACTTGTGTCATGCACAAAGTAGATGTCCCAACCGACTTGCAAAAACTATAGTTTGTTCACAAGAAATTTGTGAAGTGGTTGAAAAACGAGTTTTAATAATGACTCCAACCTAAGTGTATGTAAACTTCTGACTTCAACTGTAGCTATGGAAAAATTGTTGCTACATCTCTCAACAACATTGCTGCCCTGATTTTAGCTGGTGCTATAGACAAAGCTCAGTTGTGAGAGATTACTTTCTGTTGTACAATTCCATGCTGACTCGTGTGTTTGCATGTCAATTGTTGAAGAGATGGGTGGCGCTAAGAGAGTGTGAACAATGCTGAATGGCCGTAGACAAGGAAGAGCTCTCTAGCCATTGTGATAATTGCAGCAAAACTTAAAAGGGCTTTTTCTCAAAGTGGGTATCCAAGTTTATCAACTTTAAAAGCTGCATTACTTTCCCATTACTTTCTCCAATTGCAGTGTATGCCAAACCATTTTGCACTATTCAGGTTCAGACATTAACGGGGCCAGTAAAAACATGTTGGCAAATGGATCTCGTTGTGCCAGTAACTTTTCAGAGCATTTTCGCATTCCAGTTCAACATCTGTTGCAGTCTACCATTGAAAACCATTAAAGACTACACACAGAAAAGTTATGCTATTGGTTTTTGAGGTATATGATTGGACACTCATTCAAGCACCACCATGTTCCCGCGAGTCACAACTTCTCGAGGGCTCGAGCTGTACGTGAGTTGACGCAAGCTGTCCAGAGCAAAAAGAAGCCATCAATCTACACGAAGAGCTTATTTATTTGAGTTTTTTTTTAAAGTAAACTTTCAATAGTGAACATACTGTACTAGCAATATGCTGGCTACTGTTGATAGTGTGCTAAAAGAAAGATACAAAAAGACACCTAGCATTTGTCTTGGCTAGGCTACTGTAGCCATGTTGATATCTGTTTTGACTTAAAGGGCCAGCATCCTATTTTCTTATGTAAAGAAAATCTCTAAATTACAGACACTAGTGTATGTTAGAAATAAAAATGAATGAATTAATACAATTAATTAAACAATGCAATTAAAAAAAATTGAGTAATGGGCTCCAATGCGTTTTAAAACTACACTATGACAAGAATTACTCTACACCCGCAATAGCATTTGCTGAATATTTTTATGTAACCAATACAATTTGATTTGATGTCCCAAAAAGTCCAAATTCTGTCTGGGCCAGTAGATTTTTGGCCAACTGAGAAAAAAGTAAACATTGGACCCTGGTTTTATAAACTGTAGAGAACAGTTTGTCAAAAAAATGCAATAATCATAGGATCCTGTAACCAGTCACATATGGAATTGACATAACTGACATACTCAAGTGAGTACATACATTGTGTGTGTGTGGTTCAGTCATCACTGAGATTTGATGTTCTTGGTAGTCCTGCAGCCCTTCAAACTGCTGTGGTATGTGTAAGCTAAATTGAGCTTGTGAATACATACATCAAGGCTATCTGTGTCATCTCATTCCAATAGCAAGGAAGTAAGTGGTCTCTGATTGAACTGTAGATATCATTAAGTATATTTGCTCAGTTGTACAGAGGTACTAACAAGTGCATAAAGTTTATGTGCCAATTCCAAAAGGCCAAACCTCTTCATCATTAGACAGAATGCAGAAGGCTGTCTGCTCTGCTCCATCACTACAATCCAGAGTGGCACAAAGCAAATTGCATTAAGCCTTCGCCACAGCCACCAGAGAACACGGTACCCCTGATGTCGCTCCTTGAAGCCTAGTTTAAAAGGACCAATTATCAACGCATCATAAAGCACTGGCTTTCATCTCCTCTGAAGTATGGGCTCATATGGCCCTTTAGTATGTTTGACCACTATTATTAGAGCCTGCTCGTCACCACAAGGCCCCAGTATCTCAGCTCCCTGCCAAGCCATTCTAAAGCTGTCTGTCTTCAAAGTGATGGTCACAGATTTCCGGTGGAACAGAATAGTGTCTGAAAGCCAGTCTTATTCTCACTGGGATAAAGGCATTACAGTATGTGGATGGATTTCTCAGGTGAAAGCTCTGCTTTTAGAGCACACAGTGAGGTGGAAGTCAGCGCTATAGGGACAGTGAGGATTTCTTATTTGCACAGTGAGGACGAGCAAATAACACCGGAGTGAGCCTGTGCCAGCAAACAGTGGCACAGCTTAGAGATGACTTATAGTGTCAGAGCTTAGAGAATTACTTTCCGACACAGTGTCCTCACATAAAGTCATCCGGCCTAACACAACATTGGTACATTGCTAGATTAACTGAAAATACAGTTCAGTGAATACAATTGTAGTTTAGATTTACAGTAGACGATGCTGTGCTAGAAATGTGATGACCTTGATTATGATGGTAACACTCAAATATCTCAACAAAAAACCTCCCTTCTTTTTGTGTGACTCAAAGAGTTATTGTGTATTCAGGCGTTCAACTCCACATTCAAGAGCAACCTCTAAGGTGACATGGACAGATGAACTTGGTGACCTTGCATTCCCATCTGCAATTTTGATCCATCCAAGACAGATAAGGTCATCCTTATGACATGGTGAGCAGCAGAGTTCAACCCCTCTAGTTCTCATCCATCATCCCCCAGTGACAATAAGCAATTACATGTCCTGGTGGACCCAGTTGACCCTTCTGCTTTCCAGATGACCCCTCCCTACCAGTGGAGGCTGGTGGGAGGAGCTATAGGAGGATAGGCTCATTGTAATGGTTGGAATGTAATAAATGGAACGGTATCTAACACATCAAACATATGGAAACCACATGCTTGACTCCTTTCCTTTCATTCCATTCAAGCCATTACAATGAGCCTGTCCTCCTATAGCTCCTCCCACCAGCCTCCACTGTTCCCTACACATCATGAATGAGAAATCCCAACACTGCCACCAACGTATGTGACATCCCAACGTATGTGACATGAAGGACGGGACTGTTGACACTATGAGACTACTAGAGAGATTTATATAGATGCCATCAAATATCCATGCATGCTCAGTTCACACTTATGTCTGATTACTGTAAGTATGCCTCAGGAGCAGAATGTACATACAATTGTGCCGAAGATGGAGGAAGCATAGCAATCTAAGTAATGACAAGACAATACAGGGCGGAGACTGGGCTTTAAGGGCTCTTTGGAATGCCATAAAGAAGACAGACAGCATTTGTCATGTTGATTGTCTTTTGCCTCCCTAAATCTAATTATTTTCTGAATACATTCAGTTGGATGGAGCACAGAGAGATCACATATATAGATTTTTCTTTATTATTCATAAACATGGTTAATAATGCAGTAGTTCTGTTAGAAAGTCTGGTGAAAACAATATTATGAAAACCACTTGTACACTGTGTCATAAGGATAGAGATGAGCATATTACATCTAGTGAGTATGTCTATTACCTGGCCAACCCAATCTCACAAAAGACTAGCGTTATTAACACAAATCCATGTCAGTTTGGAAAGTAGATAAATGAAAATGAAATAAATGCATCATCCATTCTTTCACCTCTCCCCAGGCTTTCCTACCGAACGGGACAGGACACAGCCAACTGTGACACGTGTCGAAACAGTGCCTGCATCATTTATAGGTGAGTACTTGTTTGCAGCTTGTTTACAGCTTGTTTACAGCTTGTTTACAGCTTGTTTACAGCTTGTTTACAGCTTGAAAGGTCACTTACACCTGCAATGGAACAACATGGCATGAGAGATGCTTATATGTACTGTATGTGTGAGGTGATATACTGTAATGTGGCAAACCAAGTGCTAAGAGTCAATTAAGTAGAATGTGTTTTCTGGTAATGAGTAGAATAGAATAGTTTACTGAACTCAGAGGATATCATTATTATCACTGCATGGTGTTAATGGTATTACATGAAGTATTAATGGGCGTAGCTCGATTGTGAAACAATAATGACAATTGATAGAATACTTCTGTCAGAGGGAGATCAATTTATTGAGCACCATCCACGTGAATCTGAGGTGGAAATAGATACCAGGAAATGGTGTGACTGAGATCAATGATAAGTTCACTGAAGGAGAAGAGAACACTCCTATCTGGGTCAGATCAATTCTGAAAATAAACTATTGATATCCTATTACAATTATGTATAGACATCCTCAACTCTTATTTCAGAATCTGGTGAGCATTTAAATAGAGGAATGTAGTGAATGTAGAAAGGAATTAACACATACACCGAATTAGAAGCAGCAAATTGAGTTTAATTTCTAGATGCAGGTTCTGCCCATATAACATTGTCATGGTTGAAGATAATAAAATAAAGAAAGAAAACTATAGATGTTCTGACTTCTCCACTCGTCTGAGAGATCTAAATGATCCTCAGGCTGTTTGCAAATGTGTTCACACTGTGACTCCATTTTTCCCAAGAGTCTAATTCCTTCACTTTGCCTTCAGAGACAAGAATAAAAACATCCATCTCAGAGATCGACTCCAATTTTTAAACAATATACAATATTACAGAATATACGGAAGCATACCATCTGAATCATGGTACTGAGCCTTCAAAGTTTGTCACCATCAAGATGTTAGTTGTTTTTGTACCCTAGTGTGCCAGCAAGCACCTTCCATTCAGCAAGCTGCTTCTTCAGCTGTACGGCTTGTTCCAGCCTTACAGGCTGGGAAAGACTCACAGGGGAAAACACAAGATAGCAGGGTTTGTGATGTCGCAAATAAACACCGTAACAGAGACTGCTATAGCAGAGATCTAAATGTAAAAAGTGAACCAATTTCAACAAATACTTTCATGTCAATTGTTTGCACTCATTACCGTCATCTTAGTAAACGACTCATGCTTAAGTACATACACTATATCCATGAAAAAACAGCATGCATTTAAAAAAAAACTTTGGCTAAGGGAACTTCTAAATAATTTGACCAGGTATAGACTCTAGTCTAGTCCCCAATTACTAGAGTTGATATTAGATGTTAGATAAGGTCTCTAATGCTAACAGAGTGACCTGAACATTGACTGGTTATCATCTAGTTGTCCTCTCAAGAGGAAGCTTCTTACCGTGACTAATGACTGGAACATGACCCAAGTTATCACTCAACCAACTTGAATGTATATCAATAGTAATGGATCTGTGACATCCACTTACAGTTGAAATCGGAAGTTCACATATACTCAAGTTGGAGTCATTAAAACTCGTTTTTCAACAACTCCACATATTTCTTGTTAACAAACTATAGTTTTGGCAAGTCGGTTAGGACATCTACTTTGTGCATGACACAAGTAGTTTTTCCAACAATTGTTTACAGACAGATTATAATTCACTGTATCACAAGAACAGTGGGTCAGAAGTTTACATACACTAAGTTACCTGTGCCTGTAAACAGCTTTGAAAAATCCAGAAAATGATGTCATGGCTTTAGAAGCTTCTGATAGGCTAATTTACATAATTTGAGTCAATTGGAGGTGCACCTGTGGATGTATTTCAAGGCCTACCTTCAATCTCAGTGCCTCTTTGCTTAACATCATGGGGAAATCTAAAGAAATCAGCTAAGACCTCAGAAAATAAATTGTAGACCTCCCCAAGTCTGGTTCATCCTTGGGATCAATTTCCAAATTGCTGAATGTACCACATTCATCTGTACAAACACTAGTACACAAGGAAACACATCATGGGACCACAAAGCCGTCATACCGCTCAGGAAGGAGACGCGTTCTGTCTCCTAGAGATGAACATACTTTGGTGTGAAAAGTGCAAATCAATCCCAGAACAAACGCAAAGTACCTTGTGAAGATTCTAGAAGAAACAGGTACAAAAGTATCTATATCCACAGTAAAAACGAGTCCTATATTGACATAACCTGAAAGGCCGCTCAGCAAGGAAGAAGTCACTGCTCCAAAACTGCAATAAAAAATACAGACTGCGGTTTGCGACTCCACATGGGGACAGAGATCGTACTTTTTGGAGAAATGTCCTCTGATCTGATGAAACAAAAATAGAACTGCTTGGCCATAATGACCATCGTTATGTTTGGAGGAAAAAGGGGGAGGCTTGTAAGCCGAAGAACGCCATGCCAACCGTGAAGCACGGGGGTGGCAGCATCATGTTGTGGGGGCACTTTGCTGCAGGAGGGACTGGTGCACTTCACAAAATAGATGGCATCATGAGGTAGGAAAATTATGTGGATATATTGAAGCAATATCTCAAGACAGTCAGGAAGTTAAAGCTTGGTGAAAATGGATCTTCCAAATGGACAATGACCCCAAGCATACTTACAAAGTTGTGGCAAAATGGCTTTAGGACAACAAAGTCAAGGTATTGGAATGGCCATCACAAAGCCCTGACCTCAGTCCTATAGAACATTTGTGGGGAGAACTGAAAAGTTGTGTGCAAGCAAGGAGGCCTACAAACCTGACTCAGTTACACCAGCTACCAGCTCTGTCAGGAGGCATGGGCCAAAATTCACCCAACTTATTGTGGGAAGCTTGTGGAAGGCTTCCTGAAACGTTTGACCCAAGTTAAACAATTTAAAGGCAATGCTACTAAATACTAATTGAGTGTAAGTAAACCTTTGACCCACTGGGAATGTTATGAAAGAAATAAAAGCTGAAATAAATTATTATCTCTACTATTATTGTGACATTTCACACTTCTTCGGGATCAAGTGTCCCTTCCACGGGACGGTTGAGCTAACGTAGGCTAATGCGATTAGCATGATGTTGTAAGTAACAAGAACATTTCCCAGGACATAGACATATCTGATATTGGCAGAAAGCTTATTTTTTGTCAATCCTTCTGCACTGTCCAATTTACAGTAGCTATTACAGTGAATGAACACATGCTATTGTTTGAGGAGAGTGCACAATTTTGAACATGAAAAGTTTTTAATAAACTAATTAGGCACATTTGGGCAGTCTTGATACAACAATTTTAAACAGAAATGCAAAGGTTCATTGTATCAGTCTAAAACATTGCACATACGCAAAATCGAAATTGTACTTGGCTGGAATAATACATTATGGCCTTTCTCTTGCATTTCAAAGATGATGGTACAAAAGAAATACAAAACAATGTTTTTTTTCTTTGTATTATCCTTTACCAGATCTATTGTGTTATATTCTACTACATTCCTTTCCCATTTCCATAACGTCAAAGTGTTTCCTTTCAAAAGGTACCAAGAATATCCATATCCTTGCTTCAGGGCCTGAGCTAGATTTGGGTCATTTTAGGCGAAAATTGAAAAAAGGGGGTAATCCTTAAAGAGAATGATTGCTGTTTTGAATTTTGTGCGGAAGGGGTGGAAAACGATTGTTAAACATCATTAATGATCAGCTACCAGGTATTGACAACCTAGATGGGAAACTACTGAGAATGGTAGCAGACCTTATAGCCACCACTATTTGCCATGTCTTTAAACAAAAGGAGTGTGTGTGTCCACAGGCTTGGAAGGAAGCTAAAGTAATTCCACTGCCTAAAAATAGTAAAGCCCCTTTTCCTGGGCTCTAACAGCCCACCAGTCAGTTTTCTGCATGTTTTCAGTAAACTGATGGAGAACAAATACAATTCTGTTTTTCAAAGAACACGTTCACTAGTGACTTTCAGCATGTATGTAGTGAAGCTCACTCAACTTGTACTGCACTGACTCAAATGACTAAAAAATTTAAAATAAGATGTTTTTTGGATGTGTATTGTTAGATTTCAGTGCAACCTTTCAGTGCAGCCTTAGATGTTATTGACCATAATTTGTTACTGAAAAAACAAACTTTTTATGATTTTACATCACCTGTCATCACATGGTTGGAAGGTTACTTATCCGTTAGAACTCAGAGAGTATTCTTCAATGGAAAATTCTCTAACATCAGATATGTACAGTATAGAGTACAGTATCCCTCAGGGCAGTTGCCTTGGGCCGTTACACTTCTCTTTTTTGTTATACAAATGATTTGCCACTTGTCTTACAAGTGATGACAATGATGACAATGTATGCTACTGACTGCACACTCTACACAGCTTCATTAAATAGTACCCAGAAAACACCAGTCTCAACAGCAACAATGAAGAGGTGACTCCAGGATGCAGGCCTTCTAGGCAGAGTTGCAAAGAAAAAGCCATATTTCAGACTGGCCAATAAAAATAAAAGATTAAGATGGGCAAAAGAACACAGACGCTGGACAGAGGAACTCTGCCTAGAAGGCCAGCAACCCAGAGTTGCCTCTTCACTGTTGATGATGAGACTGGTATTTTGCGGGTACTATTTAATGAAGCTGCCAGTTGAGGACTTGTATTTCTCAAACTAGACACTAATGTACTTGTCCTCTTGCTCA
Source organism: Oncorhynchus nerka (assembly GCF_034236695.1). Classification (NCBI taxonomy): domain Eukaryota; kingdom Metazoa; phylum Chordata; class Actinopteri; order Salmoniformes; family Salmonidae; genus Oncorhynchus; species Oncorhynchus nerka. The sequence goes on along the minus strand of NC_088423.1, from coordinate 38,268,945 downwards.
GTTTTGCCTCCCATGTTTCTTTCTATTCTGGTTAGTGCCAGTTTGCCCTGTTCTGTAAAGGGAGTGGGACACAGCGTTGTACGAGATCTTCAGTTTCTTGGCATTTTCTTGCATGGAACAGCCTTCATTTCTCAGAACAGCAATAGACTGATGAGTTTCAGAAGAAAGTTTTTTGTTTCTGGACATTTTGAGCCTGTAATCGAACCTACATGCTCCAGATACTCAAATAAGAATCTGATGCTCCATATTTATTGCTTATTTAATCAGGACAATAGTTTTCAGCTGTGCTAACATAATTGAAAAAGGGCTTTCTAATGATCAATTAGCTAATCCAAGTTTACAATTTTAAAAGGCCATTGGAACACAGGAGTGATGGTTGCTGATAATGGGCCTCTGTACGCCTATGTAGATATTCCATTTAAAGAATCTGGTGTTTCCAGCAGCAATAGTCATTTACAACATGAACAATGTCTGCACTGTATTTCTGATCAATTTGATGTTATTTTAATGGACAAAAAAATTGCTTTTCTTTCAAAAACAAGGACATTTCTAAGTGTCCCCAAACTTTTGAATCGTAGTATATACTAAATAATATGTGTGAAATTTGTTTTGAAATAGAATGGACCATTATCATGCACCTGTATCGAAACAGGGGCATCAACGCACTTAAACTGCGAATGGAGGATGCTTTTCCCGTGGTTCATTTTCATGCCAGCCAGGTAGGCTATACTCCTGTTGTAAATATAAGCAATTTGCTTAATATTAGGAAAGTTGAGAAGTAAATATTGTAAGCCTATAGAAAGCTGATGGGATCCTTCTCTGTTTAGAAGATGCCATCACTCTGTTTTCTCGCACAATTGCATAGCCTATAGAAATGTTGCTCAACATGAGGTCATGGGCTCTCAGGAAGTGTTTGATTAGATTTTTGATTACATTTGTATTGATGTCAGAATGATTCGAGTGACAATTGAGTGCTGAGGACCAGGCATTTAGCAAGTTTGGTAGGCTACTAATGACCAGCATCAGCATCAGACCTTGGAGAAGCCTAATTACTGTGACTAAACGGTCACCTGGAATTTGTAGGCCTTCATGACTGATCATCGCTGGTGTGGGGTCCCGAGCGCTCTGGAGCAGGTTTTCATCAAGGATCTATCTGTACTTTGCTCTGTCGATCTTTCCCTCGATCCCGACTAGTCTCCCAGTGCCTGACACTAAAAAACATCCCCACAGCACGATGCTACCACCACCATGCTTCACTGTAGGGATGGTGCCATGCTTACTCTAGACGTGATACTTGGAATTCAGGCCAAATAGTTTAATCTTGGTTTCATCAGACCAGAGAATCTTGTTTAAGTCATTTAGGTGCCTTTTGGACAACTCCAAGCGGGCTGTCGTGTGCCTTTTACTGAGGTGAGGCTTACGTCTGGCCGATCTACTGAAAAGGTGTGATTGGTGGAGTGCTGCAGAGAGGGTTGTCCTTCTGGAAGGTTCTCCCATCTCCACAGAGGAACTGGAGCTCTTTCAGAGTGACCATCGGGTTCATGGTCACCTCCCTAATCAAGACCCTTCTCCCTCGATTGCTCAGTTTGGGTGGGCGGCCAGCTCCACAAAGAATCTTGGCGGTTCCAAACTTCTTCCATTTAAGAATGATGGAGGCCACTGTGTTCTTGGGGACCTTCAATGCTGCAGAATTGTTTTGGTACTAGATCTGTGCCTCGGCACAATCCTGTCTTGGAGCTCTGCGGACAATTCCTTCGACCTCATGGCTTGGTTTTTGCTCTGACATGCACTGTCAACTGTGGGACCGTATATAGACAGGTGTGTGCCTTTCCAAATGTGTGCCTTTCCTTTCCATGTCCAATCAATTGAATTTACCACATGTGGACTCCAATCAAGTTGTAGAAACATCTCAAGGATGATCAATGGACACAGGATGCACCTAAATTTAATTTGGAGTCTTATAGCAAAGGGTCTGAATACTTATGTAAATAAGGAATATGTTTATTTTTTTATAAATTAGCAAAAATGTCTAAAAATCTGGTTTTGCGCTGTCATTATGAGCTATTCTGTGCAGATTGGTGAGGGTAAAAAATGCATTTAATACATTTTAGAATAAGGCTGTAATGTAACAAAATGTGGAAAAAGTCAAGGCTTCTGAAAACTTTCCGAATGCACTGTATGTGGACCCCAGGAAGAGTAGCTGCTGCATGTGCAGTAGCTCATGGGGATCCTAATAAACTAAACTAGAAGTTAATCTCCATTTTAACCTGAGTTAACGTAATCAGTACCTAATCAATGAATGTTCTCATCCAGACAAAGCCTCTCATTTTGTTCAGCCCTGTTCTCTTGTTGTGTGCGTAAATAATGCTTCATGTAACAGCCATGGTGTCAGAGTAAGGAAATTGACATGCAGGAATGATTCATGTAATGATGTGCTTTTTCTTGTACCTTAGTCTCATGAGCAATATGTTCCCTCATGAGCAATATGTTCCCTTAGTGGTTAGAGCGTTGGACTAGTAAGCGGAAGGTTGCAAGTTCAAACCCCCGAGCTGACAAGGTACGAATCTGTTGTTCTGCCCCTGAACAGGCAGTTAACCCACTGTTCCTAGGCCGTCATTGAAAATAAGATTTTGTTCTTAACTGACTTGCCTAGTTAAATAAAGATTTTAAAAAATAGTAATAATAATTTCTTAAGCGATGATCTATAATCTGAGATAACTAATGTGACAAATCACATTTGCTAGTACAGTATCTAACTGAAGACTAGTATGGCACGAAAGAGGATTTGAAATGATTCAATTCCTACCATAAATGCTGCTATGCATTGCTTCGTGTAGTCTTCCTGATTTACAAACTACATAATCTAATTAGTTAATGTATGAGCTGTTGTATGCTAACAAAGTGATTACAGCCATTGATGTCTCACAATGATTCAACAAGAATGCTCCTGCTTATTTGTGATGCTATGCATTTGGTGTGATATCATTATGGGATTACTTAAAATAAACACAGTTTCCACACTAATACAAGAATGCATGTCATAACAGGAAGAAACAGAACAGATACAGGATGTAGGCTTTTACGTGGGTAATACTGTATGTATGTAGGCAGCCTCATGTCATTTGGGTATGTGGAGTATATGTACTAACTAAAAGAACAAACGATGTGTTGAAAAACACTTGTAATTCTGGGAATATAAGAGGGGATAACCATATCTACACACTTTGCTCCTTTATTCATGAACCTTGGTTGGAGATATGTAAAGATGTTACATGAATTATGAATAGCTTTGCTTCAGTAGAGGTTGATTGTAAGTGAAATCCTGAAGTGGTGTTTGATTTAATTCACAAGGTCACATAGAAGGAAGCAAATAATATACTGTTTACCAACAATGCAGATTACTTACAGTACATCACACCATAAACACTATTGGGACAGATATACATAAATCAAACAAACAAGGACTAACTAAACAATGTACAGCAAGGAAGGATAAAGGGCAGAGAAGGAGCCAGGAAGGATAAAGGGCAGAAAAGGAGCCAGGAAGGATAAAGGGCAGAGAAGGAGCCAGGAAGGATAAAGGGCAGAGAAGGCGCCAGGAAGGATAAAGGGCAGAGAAGGAGCCAGGAAGGATAAAGGGCAGAAAAGGAGCCAGGAAGGATAAAGGGCAGAGAAGGAGCCAGGAAGGATAAAGGGCAGAGAAGGAGCCAGGAAGGATAAAGGGCAGAGAAGGAGCCAGGAAGGATAAAGGGCAGAGAAGGAGCCAGGAAGGATAAAGGGCAGAGAAGGAGCCAGGAAGGATAAAGGGCAGAGAAGGAGCCAGGAAGGATAAAGGGCAGAAAAGGAGCCAGGAAGGATAAAGGGCAGAGAAGGAGCCAGGAAGGATAAAGGGCAGAGAAGGAGCCAGGAAGGATAAAGGGCAGAGAAGGAGCCAGGAAGGATAAAGGGCAGAGAAGGAGCCAGGAAGGATAAAGGGCAGAAAAGGAGCCAGGAAGGATAAAGGGCAGAGAAGGAGCCAGGAAGGATAAAGGGCAGAAAAGGAGCCAGGAAGGATAAAGGGCAGAGAAGGAGCCAGGAAGGATAAAGGGCAGAGAAGGAAAACTGCTTTGATAGAGGCAAAAATATTTTTATCTTTATCAATGCACTGATCACAGAGAGACAACAGCTTTACGCTGACCCAGGTCTAGAATGCATGATAATTATTCTCAAAATTTGAGATTATCCATAGATAGCTCTCAATCCTTAAAAAGGAAAATACATTTTCCACTGGAAGTGCCAGGATGTAACCTAAACACAGCCGTTCCATGAAAAGTCTATGCAAATGATTCATTTTGTTATTAGAAAAAGGCCTGTGGAATATATACAAAGGAAATGATTATCATTCCATCTGTGTTCAATAGGTTTTTCAGCTCCTAAATTGTGTGCCTCTGCATTTTTTTTTTACTGTCCTTGAATAGGACTTGGGAAATGAAAGCAAGACGACCATCTATCAAGTGCTATCTGTCTCTGCCAGCGCAATGGGCAGTAAATATATCAAAAAACTTTGCAAATGGTCTAGTTCGTTTTTTTCTCTGCAGTATCCCCTTACTCCATCTTGCTGATTTACACACTGGATTGAGTGTCACACCCAATCCCCCAATATATATTTTTAAAGTCTACAAGGCGAATGATGATTCTTTCTATGAGTGTTTACCATTTTCTTAGATCAATAATGTTATCTACTTCATATGTTACAGTGTATACTTTGTTTAGCCATTCGTTTTTTACTATTCTTTATTTTCTGAGATTTTTGTTGATTTCTTGAACTGTTACGTTAGGACTGTGGCTTTCAGCTGTGTGAATAAAAATAGATATCCAACCTAAAATGGACAAACAGTAGAGGTTTGAGTAGACAATTCTTTGTTATGACAGGCCTATTCCTGCCAGGGCCTGTGGTGGTGACTCATAGTGCTGATAGGGCAGCCAGCAATAATCACCTTGCTGGGCAAACCATTCTTTGCTTCCACTTAATGAGCTGGCCTGGATACAGTGAGCAGAATTAATAAGAGCCAAACTAAAAAAAAAGTCTGAACCAAACGGCCAATTATTCCTCAAACTTGGACAGTAACTGCTCATTGCCATGATTAGCAGCAGCAGAGATGTGGCCTCTAATTCCGAACAGCAAGTCAGTTCCAATATGGCTAATCAATCCATGGCTTGGGCTCCTGCAGGTGCCCATTTGAGCTGAGGTAGTCAATCTACAAGCCCTACCCAGAATTCAACTCCCGCCCGACACTCCCAGCCCCTCCCTCTTGTATACTGCAGCATCCAGTGCATGCTACTGATACGAACAGAGCAGAGAGAGAGACAGGGGGGATGGAGAGGGAGGGAGATGAGAGAGAGAGCATAAAGGCCTCACTGCTGTAGTCACATCACATCCCATTGAAAAGCAGGCTGGGGAAACAAATGCAAAAAAAACCTGAGAAAACAGTGGATGTAAAGATTATGGCCCAGAGTGTCTAACCTCTGCTCCATACAGTTCCCAGCCATGCTAATGTCCTTCTGGAGCTTAGGGCTCTATTCAGTCTGTATCGCTGAAGTGTTACTGATTGCGCAATAGAAATGTAAAGGTAATTTCTGATTGAGCCGACATATGCTGTGTTTACCATGAATGCAGTCACCACCAATTCGGCAACATTGATTTTAAATTTCAATCATGCTGTAACACTGAAATTCTTCGATACGAATTGAATAGATTCCTTAGACTACTTAGTATGGCTCTGCAGTAACATCAACAGTAAACAGTCTAGGGTCTTTGCCCATATTCCATACCAGGTGAGCACAGATGAAAAGCCTGATTTCTGATGCACACCCACACGGATTGGGTTACTAGTTCTAGTTCATAATGCATAACATAGGTACAAGAATCAGAATTCAAAAAGAAGGTGAGGGTTGAATCTTGTTTGCAGAGATTTTTTATAAGGCTAATTTGAGGCTAATAACGACTTCACAAACCAGTGCTAATACAGTTCCTGGTTGTATGAGTTGGGTTTAATGAAGATGTTCTATAATTACTCTTAAGAGCAAGTAGCTAACTGGGTTAGCGTGTATGCCCCCTGCTTTTAGCAAAGATGCAGTAGTTTCATTGGTGTTGAGAGGGCTTGTAGTATCGATGTGTTCAATAAAGTATGTGTCCGTCATTCTGTGTGCACATGACTGTGTTACTGTAAGGCAGTCAACCATTAAATAGAGCTGGACCTTAGCTGACATTTTAACAAAGAAGGTACTATCAAAATGGCACCTTGTCAGTCAAAGATATATATGTTCAGTGGTTCCAAGTGAGTCATTTGTACTCTGGTGATATAAATAAATAAACGTAGGCAATTGAAGTATATTAGTTGGATATTTTTATTTTTTATTTCTTGGGGGGGGGGTGCCTGCACCATTCATGTCGGTAGCCCAGAAGGAAAGAGAAATAAGGAGCATTGTATAATATACTGTATTCTGGAGGTGATATGGGAAGGGGAGAAAATATTGAGAACATTTACATCTTCATTTAGCAGATTATCAGAATAAAACCTACAGTAATAGTAAAGTAATGTGATACCACACCATCAACATTATAGAATTATAAACCAACCAGAGAAGGAAGACAGTGAGAGCATGTAGGAAACAACATCTGCCATCACCACCCTCCAAGGAAGAACAATCATTAAACAATGTTCACTCCACCGGGATCACAGCTAAACAATCAGGCACCAGTGATCACACACACAGCTATTCACAGACCGTAGCTAGACAGATGATTAATCTGCTTGTGAATGATTGAAAATGCTATACCCCATCTCTAGCTGTCCCAATCTGTTGAGAATGAGATGATCTGAGATCCGTGGTCTTTGTTTACTCAGTCACCTGCTCCCCGGGGCCACCCGCACAGTACAGTGTGCCTCGGGCTCCCTGATGAGCCAATTGTCCACAGCATACAGTAATTGCAGCTCTCTGCCAAGTGATTCATTGCTTAATAAGTGCCAAGACCATTCCATAGTGTGCTGCGCTGTTGTGCTTTGTGCTGTTTTCTAGCGAAAGCTTGGCATCAACAAGAGCCCTGAAATGCTGAGCTTTCAGAATGGCTCTAGAAATACTGGGTAATAAGAGGACGTCTTCTGTACATATACAAAGCGTGCAACTCATTTCAAAGTTGTGGCAATTCAATCTTGATGGAAGTAAGAAGCAAGTGACCGATGTAAAATCTCAACAACCCAAAACAGAGGTACAGTATGTGCTGGCACATACTACATCATTGAAGTGCTCATCATTTAACAATCCTGTTTTGGGGGAAAAGTTCAAGTATTAACTAGCTGTATATATTCAAGATTGTATTTATAGTCACATGTATATTCCTGTAATCAGACCTTTATTGATTGATTCAATCTCCTGCACCGCCAAATGCCTGTCTGGCACCATGTATCATTTTCTCTGAAGGTTGTCATAGAGTTGAATAACTGACACTTATCTTAAGGGTATGGACACTTCCTAAGATTAATTCTGTCATTTTTGAGCAGAGCATCTCCTTCAGAAAACTAATTGGACTGCCTGTCATGCCGGTGATTGGGAAAAGGGCTGAATAGGGCATTGTACATCCATCTGTCTGCCTACACTGTGTATACTTATGTTTGACCTTGGAGGGTTTCATGTCATTTCAGAAGGTTTGACTCCTCTTTAACTTCCATCTGTTTGACTGGCAAAAATATGCCGCTTCAAATTGTTCTACACTTTCAATAAAACAATTTATCAACTATAAATAAGATCAGTCTTAGACAACATTGTGTGATAAGGTTAATGTTACTTGCCTGTTGGAAAATTACACTTTCTGCTACTGCTACTATTTCTACTGTTGCTTCTAGTACTGTACAACCACACATTGCAATCTTCAGAGAATGGATGTTTTTGATTAAATTGCAGAGGCCTGGAAAATATAATGACTCCGGGGGAAATATTTTTTGTCAACATGTATTAAATTGGCAGTCAGGTATGACAGTATGAATCCTACTTTACTCATTCCAAAATAGTATTTTCCATATTTATTACACATGCCAATGGTAATACGTGAAGAAATAGATTAACTTAATCAATAGCTATAGATGTAGTACGTCTGGGCCTGCTCGGGTTGTGAATGATTTAATTTGGTTGGGATAAAGCTCTGTGGTTCTCCCAGCAGTGAGAGATTTAGTCTCAGTGCCCGAATGGAATCGGATGATGGCAGCCAGGGATTACAGCAGAGGATGAGGAAATCAGACATCAGAAACGACTCACATCCCGACTACTAGATGGACATACTGTATCATGTTAGGGAATACCCTTCACTATGCACTGAAACATACAGATGTTCATACTTTTTATATACATTAGTCTGATGTCACATCCAGTACATTTCAGTGTTAGAGGAAATTATTTGTGGTGCTATGAGAATTATCAGACTGTACTGTGCGCTTCCCAAACAATCCATCTGGAGTCTATGGCTAGCGACTACCCTGGATTATCAACGGACAAATTGAATGCCGGCGAATTGGCAGTACTCCTGAATCATATTATTAACTTAAAATCACTTTTATGGGATCAAAATCCAATGTACCAGATTGTTTAGAGTCATGGTTCATATTTGAGCTCCTTCATTCATGTTCAATTTGTGATACCCACAATTAAGACTGGTTTGAATGTTATTAAATCTCTTAAATCCTGGTACTCTAAAAGCTAAACTGAAATAGGATTGAACCGTCTTTCCACAGTAGCTTCAAATTCTAGTGTTTTCCGTCTCTAAGAGAAGGAAAATATCACAGAACATTTGTGGCACCTTAAATGGGGAGTATGTGGACACCTGCTCGTCGAACATCTCATTCCAAAATAATGGGTATTAATATAGAGTTGGTCCCCCCTTTAATGCTATAAGAGCCTACACTCTTCTGGGAAGGCTTTCCATTAGATGTTGGAACATTGCTGGCGGGGACTTGCTTCCGTTCAGCCACAAGAGCATTAGTGAGGTCGGGCACTGATATTGGGTTGGTCAGGGTTCTGTGCAGGCCAATCAAGTTCTTCCCCACCAATCTCAACAAACCATTTGTGTGTGGATTTTGCTTTGTGCACAGGGCCATTGTCATGCTGAAACAGGAAAGGATCTGCTGCCAAACCGTTGCCACAAAATTGGAAGCATAGAATTGTCCAGAACACCATTGTATGCTATAATTTAAGATTGTGTTTTATTATATATTATTGTGTTAACTCAATGTTATTGTGTTGTTTGTGTTGCAGTGTGGAGCTGGACTTCAAGCAGCAGGAGGACAAGTTACAGCCCCTGATTAAGAGACTGTGTCCCTTGGACAACTCTCAATACCCTGCTCTGCCTTACCCCCACGAGGTGTTCACTTCAACCCCCAAACGCAAGTCCAAGACAGAGTCCAAAAAGCATGGTCGCTGGAAACTCTGGTTCCTTTAACTTAGAGAAGACCTTGGCTTTTGGAATGGACTTTTGGATCTGTTTTTACACATCTATCTTCCCTCAAAGGGATCTATCACAACAGTAGATGTTCTGCTCCAGGCAACGGATAATCTGATAACAGTAAATCATCTAAATCAGGATTCTAAGTTGGAACTGCACTAGAAATCAATGGGGGATTTTTTTTTAAAACAATCTTAGCTCTGCCAAGCCTTCAGTTTTTGGTTCAAAACCGGAGAAGGTCAACTTATACCCTGGCTAAAGGTTAGCAGAACTACATGGTGGGACTGGATATATTTTTGTCATCATGAAATGTAGCCCACAATATGAAGATGGATATTATTTATTTACCGGGCAAATGTTTCTCTCACTTTTTAAAAATGATTTCCAATGGCACACCTTTTTGGTCTCTGCCTGACCAGAAGAGGAATCACCATGTGGAAGGCCTGTTTCTCTAAAAATATACTTTAATCGTACATCAGCCTGTTGGAAAAGCACAAACATTTGGAGACTGAGAACATCATGGAAGAAGAAGTTATATACAGTACATTACACTATATTAGTGAACCGACTCTACATGAACCCTTCTTGCCTCTTCTCTCCAGTCTTGAGAGAGCCCAGTTACTCTCTCTCCCCTTTCTTCCCCTTTCTCTCTTTCCCTTTTTCTGTCTGTCTGTCTCGCTCTCTCTCTTTCTCTTTCTCTGCACACAGACATGCACTTCAGGAGTATGTAAAGGAAGATTGCGATATATGGGATCCTAGACTGCTTTGTTTTTTAGAAACAGGATATAGTCAAGGTTATAGTTCTGTTCTAATAGCTGTTCTAATCCATCAATGTGCAGAAATAGGGGTTGAATCCAAGATTTGACTCTTGCATAAAGAAAAAAAAATAGACTTATTTTAACATATTAAAGTTTGTTGATTATATTATATAACATATTAAAGTTTCTTATTACTGTGTTATTCAACATGCAGCAGACTATTTTATGAAAATATGATTGAATTTCAGTTGAAAAAGTAAGCATGGTTTTGACACTTCTTTATCAATTCCCACACACAAAGCTGTCATTGCCTTTCACTTACACACAGGTTAACATCTCACTAACTTACTCTAACCCACAGAAAGGAAATGTACTGTAAGGACAGGACGAAATGCATCAATATTCTCTCTGGAATATGCATTTCACATTATAAACTGGGTGGTTCGAGCCCTGAATGCTGATTGGCTGACAGCCGTGGTATATCAGACCGTATACCACGGTTATGACAAAGCATTTATTTTTACTGCTCTTATTAGGTTGGTAACCAGTTTATAATAGCAATAAGGCACCTCGGGGCTTCGTGGTTTATGGCCAATGTACCACGGCTAAGGGCTGCATCCAGGCACTCCGCTTTGTGTTGTGTGTAAAGAACAGCCCTTAGCCGTGGTATAATGGCCTTATTGCTTAATTCTAACTCACTTGGCTCAACTGATCATCATCACAGACCATATGGCCCTTCACGTAATGCCATAATTCTGCAACTCACCAATAATTTTGATTAACGTTGATCAGCACCAAACACCTTTGCTTACTATCTCCTATATGATTACATTAGGGGTGGAATCAACTCACGACCCAGAAGTAGCAATCCATGCACTGAACTTACAACAATAAAGAAGGGCTATTTACAGTATACATAAGCATGTAGGGTATTCAATCTTTATATTTCTAGGCCTTTGACGAATAGTGACTTTGGATCAGATGGATTCATTTGATGTAGCAACTTAAACCATCCACTTATTGCACCTAATATTTATAGATAATAATTTAAATCTCACAGAAAAAATGTCACACTGACAGCAAGTGATTCAATCACACATTTGATCTTCTTGACTGGGTTACCAGGTCCTTCAATATTACTGTACAGATGGAGGAACTTAATTTGAGCCAGTTTGCTACTGAAAGAAAATACACCTGCAGAAATAGGCAATGTGAATGTGGATTATAATGAATTACATTTTTTTGTAGGGGTTGATAGATTTTTCATTAGGGCAAATCAAGTATGACATTTTAAAGTGGAACTTACAAACTTTAGAAGCCATTTTAAACATCAAATACACAAGTATACATTTCTTGCTGTGCAGGAAAGTTCTCCGCAACAAAACAGTGATCAAATGAAGATCCTACATCTGTAGCATATTGAAGGACAGACACATAGCTATACCTTAAGGAAGTGCAATTCATTGATTTGCAATATTATGCATTTTGTACTGTTTTTACCTTAAAACAAATGCATTTTCAATAAAACCAATATAATTGTAAGAGGTGTGCTGACATTATTCTAAAGTATACTATGTGAATTGCAAGGCAGTGACAATATGACGCAACACAAAGTTGACGGAACATACAGTTGAAGTGGGAAGTTTACATACACTTAGGTTGGAGTCATTAAAACTAGTTCTTCAACCACTCCACATATTTCTTGTTAACAAACTATAGTTTTGGCAAGTCGGTTAGGACATCTACTTTGTGCATGACACAAGTAATTTTACAGACAGATTATTTCACTTATAATTTAGGGTATCACAATTCCAGTGGGTCAGAAGTTTACATACACCAAGTTGACTGTGCCTTTGAACAGATTGGCTAATTGACATAATTTGAGTAAATTGGAGGTGTACCTGTGGATGTATTTCAAGGCCTACCTTCAAACTCAGTGGCTCTTTGCTTGACATCATGGGAAAATCAAAACAAATCAGCCAAGACCTCAGAAAATAAATTGCAGACCACAAGTCTGGTTCATCCTTTGGAGCAATTTCCAAACGCCTGAAGGTAATACATTCATCTGTACAAACAATTGTGCGCAAGTATAAACACCATGGGACCACACAGCCATTATACCGCTCAGGAAGGAGATGAGTTGTGTCTCCTAGAGATGAACGTACTTTGGTGCGAAAAGTGCAAATCAGTCACAGAACAACAGCAAAGGACCTTATGAAGATGCTGGACAAAAGAGGTACAAAAGTATCCATATCCACAGTAAAATTAGTCCTATATCGACATAACCTGAAAGGCCGCTCAGCAAGGAAGAAGCCACTGCTCCAAAACCGCCATACAAATCCAGACTACGATTTGCAACTGCACATGGGGACAAAGATTGTACTTTTTGGAGAAATGTCCTCTGGTCTGATGAAACAAAAATAGAACTGTTTGGCCATAATGACCATCATTATGTTTGGAGGAAAAAGGTGGAGGCATGCAAGCGAAAGAACACCATCCCAACTGTGAAGCACGGGGGTGGCAGCATCATGTTGTGGGGTGCTTTGCTGCAGGAGGGACTGGTGCACTTCACAAAATAGATGGCATCATGAGGAAGAAAAATTATATGGATATATTGAAGCAACATCTCAAGACATCAGTCAGGAAGATAAAGCTTGGTCGCAAATGAGTCTTCAAAATGAACAATGACCTCAAGCATACTTCCAAAGTTGTGGCACAATGGCTTAAGGATAATAAAGTCAAAGTATTCGAGTGGCCATCACAAAGCCCTGACCTCAAACCTATTGACCATTTTTGTGCAGGACAGAAAAGCATGTGCGATCAAGGAGGCCTACAAACCTGACTCAGTTACACCAGCTCTGTCATGCTCAACTTATTGTGGGAAGGTTGTGGAAGGCTACCCGAAATATTTGACTCAAGTTAAACAATTTAAAGGCTATGCTGCCAAATACTGAGTGAATGTAAACTTCTGACCTACTGGGAATGTGATGAAAGAAATAAAAGCTGAAAATCATACTCTCTACTATTATTCTGACATTTCACATTCTTAAAATAAAGTGGTGGTCCTAACTAACCTAAGGCAGGGACTACATACAGTATTTAGACCATCTGAGAACCAATTGGTACATCAACATGCTACTGTACAGCTCCTAATCCATGCTCCCTTCCTTGTCTTGTTGATAAAGACTCCTAGCATGAACAGGGCTCAGCTGCAGTGTTGGATTGCTTTGAGGTCTGCCTAGTCACTCTCAGAAGTCTCTCTCTCTCTCTTTCTCTAAATGTGATTGGCTCACTCTCTGGCAGGGCCACAACTGGCATGCCCTGAGGCTGGCCAGTTTCCAGCCTGCCACTTGCTGCCCAGATGCCGTCAGCTTGGACGACTAAACTCAAGGGTGTAATTTCCCTCTCTCTTCCTCTCTACCTTCCTATATCGCTCCATCCCTCACTTCCCCCAGCTACAGTACAGTGAAACCATGGTTACCATGGTGAAACAGGTTGGATCATTGACACAAGCTCAGTGGCTCAGGTCCCAAAGAACCATTATAGTGTCTGAGTTAAGCGGGGCTTTTTTACGTGTCACCTTTCCATGCAAAATAAAATGGAATAGAATATCGCCCTTCATCATCCACATCCCCACAACTGGAGGTTAAAGTCGGGCAATGATGACATGTCTACCCATCCTCGCTCTATCCACTACCAGGATATCTAGGGCTCTATTCATTCAGATCTGCTTTAGCCGACATCCGCATAGCGGTTGTTTTGACAGTGTCAGAGGTAGAATTGCATTAGTGCTGTCCAATCCACAATTGGTTCCTGGCATTATACCTAAAGCAGACATTGCTATTGGCTGCACAGAGTCGCAATGAGAGGAATCCCATAGAGCCATTACAAGTTTGAACAGCGTAATGTGAAATGTAATTTAGGGAAGAGTGGGGTAAATTTTGCAATTTTTTACAGTCAGCATCACTCCATCAAGGGAAATATAGCATTCTTTCTAACAAGGACATCTACATATATTTCAGGATGTTGTGTAACCCTGGAAATAATCAGAATTAATGTATATGTAACCGATGTGAAATGGCTAGCTAGTTAGTGGTGGTGAGCGCTAATAACGTTTCAATCAGTGACGTCACTTGCTCTGAGACCTTTAAGTAGTTGTTCCCCTTGCTCTGCAAGGGCAGTGTCTTTTGTGGTGCGATGGGTAACGATGTTTCGGGGGTGGTTGTTGTTGATGTGTACAGAGGGTCCCTGGTTCGAGCCCAGGTTGGGGCGAGGAGAGGGACGGAAGCTATACTGTTACATATACATTACAGTTCTGAAAATATAGCTTTTTGGGGAGGATAAATCTGCGGGACAGGGTAAATTAATCCGCCGACAAATTTCTGTACTGACTAAAATATGACCACTAAAACTTTTTACAACTTTATTGCCCCAAAACAATTAAACACTATCCCTTTTTGGTCTTTTACATTTTTTAAGCATCTTTTAACACAGGCAAAATGTTTAACATAACCCATGCACATTCATTTGCTTAACTTGCCATTGACTCAACTTACCTGAAGGCAAACATTTTGACTATATTAACCCACACAGCTACAGGGATGCACTTTCATGCTAGGTTTAGGACCTCATATCAAAGCATATAGAGAACCAAGCTGATGAAAAGAACAAGCTTAATGTTATCTACTTTGGTTTAGATACAAGTATCATGAAACCTCAACACAATAAATTAATTAATTTGACTTGGTGAAATCAGTTATTGGGACCTAACTTCCTTGTCACTTTTTCCATGTGGTTTCTTCCTTCACAGACTCCATTAAATTATGACCGCTTACTAATTATTCAGTCAAAGTATGCACTTTGTGTATGGTTTCAAATTTAGCGTAATTAGTTCTATAGCTTACACTTTCTTGTTCTGAACTTCTGACGCGAGAAGGACGGGTGTGGTTTTGTAACAATGATCAAGAGCAGCGGCTCACCAATTTGACAGCTCCAATGCAGTTACACCTCAAACACCTCCAAACTCCAAAACATCAGCTATGAGGGTGTCATCTATCGCCGGTTAACGCATGATCTGATTGAATCTAGTCATAAAGGCTACTGGATAAGGGAAGACCTCTCAAACTGCTTACTGATGTTTAGAGTTGAAATGTGAAGCAATGCTGAGGCATGTTGCCAACTGCAGTTTACCACATCAGCCAGGTCTCCTATCCTGTTAGTGTCCTGTGTACATCACAGTACCATTCACTTTCAATCTCTTTTCCCAAGCTGACCCAGTACCATGTCCACTACTGCTACTAACCATAACACACATCAGTGAATAAACATTATTTTGGGGGGGCCATTTGAGACCCCATACGAAAGCATGGCTGGTAAATCCATTTGTTCTATCTACTGTAAAACAGCCTACATCACACCAAAGGGTTTCTACTCAAGCATAGAATCCCTTAATCCCATAACTACAGGCAGGTTAAGATGCACTTTGGGTAGAGTTGGAGCCCCACAATGGAGGTAATAAGGCAAAGTGGTTTACAATTCAATACCTACCTATGACAGAAACCACCACTATAATGTCACACAACAAAGCATCAATGTTTTCCCATTTCTGTCTGGTATGCTTTTTTTCATTTGATTTTAAACTTTATTTAACTAAGCAAGTCAGTTAAGAACACATTCTTATTTACAATGACAGCCTACCAGAGAACAGTGGGTTAACTGCATTGTTCAGGTGCAGAATGACAGATATTTACCTGGTCTGCTCAGGGATTCGATCCAGCAACCTTTCGGTTACAGGCCCAACACTGTAACTACTAGGCTACCTGCCGCCACCCATATTTTAGTGTGGAGATTAATGTCTTAGGTTGTCATTTTTCCACAACCATAAAGTTGTGTTGTTAGGTCATAAAAAACTGGCATATAAAGCATTTAACTGTGTCGGCTTAGTTGATGGCGCCACATCGTTTGCTTGGTTATTCCTAGTAAAGTAGATCATCTTACACAAATGCCGCAGGGAGTGTTGGAAGTGGGTCAGCCCTTGCCAGAACTTGATTTCCAACTAGTTTGAGTAATAATATTTAGAAGAACTATGTAGTGTTTACCTAAGCAAGAAAACTGAAGTTATAGTCAAGCATTGGATGACACTGGCACCGGCAGCTCCAGGCCACTGCCCTTCCTAAAGAGTATACGTGGTGCCACCCAGAGAGCACTGATCTCAAAGACATGACTCACACACAGTCAACACTGATATGGATACATCACTATCTTTTGGTTACATATACAGTATACACATATATACAGTACCAGTCAAAAGTTTGGACACACCTACTCATTCAAAGGTTTTTCTATATATTTACTAATTTCTACATTGTAGAATAATAGTGAAGACATCAAAACTATGAAATAACACATATGAAATCATGTAATAACCAAAAAAGTTAAACCAATCAAAATATATTTGATTTTTGAGATTATTCAAAGTAGCCACCCTTTGTCTTGATGACAGCTTTGCACACTCTAAACATCCCTTAAAACAGCTTGGAAAATTCCTGAAAATTATGTCATGGCTTTAGAAGCTTCTGATAGGCTAATTGACATCATTTGAGTCAATTGGAGGTGTACCTGTGGATGTATTACTCAGTGCCTCTTTGCTTGACATCATGGGAAAATCAAAACAAATCAGACCTCCACATGTCTGGTTCATCCTTGGGAGCAATTTCCAAACGCCTGAAGGTACCAAGTTCACCTGTACAAATGCAAGTATAAACACCATGGGACCACGCAGCCATCATACCGCTCAGGAAGGAGATGAGTTAAGTCTCCTAGAGATTAACGTACGTTGTTACGAAAAGTGCAAATCAATCACAGAACAACAGCAAAGGACCTTGTGAAGATGCTGGAGGAAACAGGTACAAAAGTGTTTATATCCACAGTAAAACGAGTCCTATATCGACATAACCTGAAAGGCTGCTCAGCAAGGAAGAAACCACTGCTCCAAAACCACCATAGAAATGCCAGACTACGGTTTGCAACTGCACTTGGGGACAAAGATCATACTTTTTGGAGAAATGTCCTCTGGTCTGATGAAACAAAAATAGAACTGTTTGGCCATACTGACCATCGTTATGTTTGGAGGAAAATGGCGGAGGCTTGCAAGCGAAAGAACACCATCCAGCACCAGCATCATGTTGTGGGGGTGCTTTGCTTCAGGAAGGACTGGTGCACATCACAAAATAGATGGCATCATGAGGTAGGAAAATGATGTGGATATATTGAAGCAACATCTCAAGACATCAGTCAGGAAGTTAAAGCTTGGTCGCAAATGGGTCTTCCAAATGGACAATGACCCCAAGCATACTTCCAAAATTTTGGCACAATGGCTTAAGGTCAACAAAGTCAAGGTATTGGAGTGGCCATCACAAAGCCCTGACCTCAATCCCATAGAAAATTTGTGGGCAGAACTGAAAAAGCGTGTGCGAGCAAGGAGGCCTACAAACCTGACTCAGTTACATCAGCTCTGTCAGGAAGAATGGGCCAAAATTCACCCAACTTATTGTGGGAAGCTTGTGGAAGGCTACCTGAAATGTTTGAACCAAGTTAAACAATTTAAAGGCAATGCTACCAAATACTTATTGAGTGTATGTAAACTTCTGAGCCACTGGGAATGTGATGAAAGAAATAAAATCTGAAATAAATCATTCTCGCTCCCATTATTTTGACATTTCACATTTTTAAAATAAAGCGGTGATCCTACCAGACCTAAGACAGGGATTTTTTATGGTCGTCATGACAGATGCCCAGGATTAAATGTCAAGAATTGTGAAAAACTAAGTTTAAATGTATTTGGCTAAGGTGCATGTAAACTTCCGACTTCAACTGTATGTTTCGGGCCATGTTAGAGAGATGGTAACTCCGCAGATCCACCAAGGCAGACCAACAGCAGTCATAGGACAAAGTCACCTAGAGGGGGACAGCCAGTCGGAGTCTCTATCAGCTGGCAGTGGGAAAGATGCTGTACATGCAGAGATGCAGAGGAGGAACGACCAAGGAGAAATTAGGAGAGTGAAGAGGTGAGATCAGAGGGGAGATGCTTTGGTTAGAACCCAAATTGAAATATCACTGAAAATTCAACTTTACTTTTTATATAGAAAGAGAGGCTTATCTGGTCAGAATGGGGCCATACCTGCATGGTCATCATGACAGATGCCCAGTAGAGCATCAAAGCATTGAATGGTGGAACTCTGTGCAGCACTTCCCCCTGACATAATCATTGGTTCATCCCCCACACCCTCATACAGCAGCCCTCCTGAAGCATGGGGTTATCACTCCATGTACGACAGCACTATACAGAGTTACACTATATATACAAAGGTATGTGGACACCCCTTCAAATTAGTGGATTTGTCTATTTCAGCCACACCCGTTGCTGTCAGGTGTATAAAACACACAGCCATGACATCTCCATAGACAAACATTGGCAGTAGAATGACCTGACTGAAGAGCTCAGTGACTAGCAACGTGGCACAGTCATAGGATGCCACCTGTCTAGAAGCAACAATGGCTCAGCCACGAAGTGGTAGGCCACACAAGCTCACAGAATGGGGCCGCTGAGTCCTGAAGCACGTAACGCGTAAAAATCATCTGTCCTTTGTTGCAACATTCCCTACCAAGTTCCAAACTGCCTCTGGAAGCAACGTCAGCACAAGAACTGTTAGTCAGGAGCTTCATGAAATGAGTTTCCATGTCCGAGCAGTCGTATACAAGCCTAAGATCACCATGTGCAAGGCCAAGCGCCAGCTGGAGTGGTGTAAAGCTCACCACCATTGGACTCTGGAGCAGTGAAGTGATGAATCACTCTTCACCATCTGGCAGTCCTACAGACATATCTGGGTTTGGCAGATGCCAAGAATACGCTACCTGCCCGAATGCATAGTGCCAACTGTAAAGTTTGGTGGAGGAGGAATAATGGTCTGGGGCTGTTTTTCATGGTTCGAGCTATCCTCATTAGTTCCAGTGAAAATAAATAAATGATATAGCATATAATGCCATTCTAGACAGTTATTTTTCCAACTTTGTGGCAACATTTTGGGGAAGGCCCTTTCCTGTTTCAGCGTGACAATGCCCCCATGCACAAAGCGAGGTCCTTACAGAAAGTGTTTGTTGAGATCCGTGTTGAAGAACTCGACTGGCCTGCACAAAGCCCTGATTTCAACCCCTGTGGGATGAATCTAGTGGAAAGCCTTCCCAGAAGAGTGGAGGCTGTTATAGCAGAACAGGGGGAACCAAGTCCCCCGAAAAATGATGTCCCTCCCACCTCTAAAACCAAAGTTGCGCCCTTGCTGAAGAGATCACAAAGACAGAAAGAGACAGAAGGAGAATCAGGGTTACAATGAATGTCAGAGAGATACAAAGTCTGTGAGAGATACATAGATAGAGCAAGATAAAGAGAAAGAAAGACACATATACTTTCCTGTATTCCTGAGCTAGAAACCCTCTCCATCAAGAGAGAGACCAGGAAGAAGCCTCTACAGCTTTCTCCCCCAGTGAAAGAGAATAGTGTATCCGAGTTCCGATATTCAAAACCACATGAATATTGCATGGAAACCACATAAAAACAGAACCGAAAACAGGAATTTATAGGAGATAAATTCAAATGTACTTGTCATGATAGTGTATCTGTCATATTCACCTAATCTTCATGTCCCTGAAATGACAAGTTTAAGAAATAATGTCAATCAGTGGAGGCTCCTCAGCAGAGGAAGGGGAGGACCATCCTCAGTGAAATATCATAAAAATAAAAATTGTGAAACATTAAAAAGTTATATATTTAAATAAAACTATATTAAATATATTTATATGTGACCAAATAATTGATTAGATCATTTTTTTTTGCAATGAAGGTCTACAGCAACTTCAACAGCACTGTCTGGGGTAGCGCCATAGTACATTGACATCAATACAAAACCTAGGAAGAATTTGGATACATTGTTGGATAGAGATAATATGAAAGGTGATAGTTGAGCATTTTTTGGTTATTATTCAATTCAAATTACAGTAGACTGAATAGGTATATTATAAATTGTTTTATTGGTTCTAAAACTTTATTTTTGTGTCCAGTTAGTGCAATTGTCTTGCTAATTCCAGTAGCTAGCTAGCTACTGTGCCAGCGCGAGTGTGAAGTTTTCTACACCAGAATGGTAGAATGACCAACGCTGCCGAAAATGTTGTGGACTTTTTGTTGAAGAATCTCTTTCATTCTCTGGCGTACACGGAAAATATGCGAATTAAAAGCGAGGGTCGACCGCTGCCTGAGATCAGTTTCATGAAGAAAGATGAAAAGGTGAGCTCGTTCAATATCACCTGGTATCAAAAGTATAGCTGGTTAACAGGGAGCCTGTATTATTGGTCTTGCCTGCGTTTTTGGGCATGCAATAATTTGCTTTTAGAGGACACGACGAGATGGAAAGTTCCGCCGACAAGGAGTTTTGCCGAGGTAATTGAACGTTACGATGCTTTACTTGCTGAACATATCAAACGTTCGACTGTCATTTCTGAGATGTCGAAAACAATTCCGAATGATTTGATAGCTTCCACCGCATCATCCATTAAAAGATTAAAGAGAGTTTGACGCAGCACATTTTTTTCGTGTGTGCTCAAGTAGACTTTCCACTTTCCTCCGGTATTAATTTCCCAAAGATGATAACACAATCACCCCGGACAGACACAAGCAAAAACTAACGATATATGTTGCAGCAACCTAGACTACACCTAAACATTAGAAATCTGAAATGGTGTATGGGATGAAACAATACTATTTTTCAGTCTAATCAACTGTAGGTTACTAATTAGAGCAGCTGCATACAGCCTATGCGCCCTGTCCATCTGGTCAGGGTAAACTAATTGGTAACGTTATGTATTTATAGTCCATTTGTGTGCCAAGAGAACATGTGAATGTGGTCAACTTTAGTTTATATTCCAAATTGGGCTGGCTAGGCTGCCTATACGTTTTTAATCCAAAATGATTAACTGGAATGAATGAATCAACATAATAGTGATGACGGATGTGAGTAAATGTTTTACAAGGCCTACAGTTGCATAGGCCTGCATAATGCAAACATACATAAAGCAAGCTCAGCCCTGTGAGTTCTATTGTGTATCAGTTGTGATCTGGGTAGAGGAAATCCCCTTCCTAATCTAGTCTAAATATAATGTATATGAACAAGTATAAGGTTGCTGCAGTTTGACATGGTCAAACCGCAGGGCTAGGGTTTTTTTTTTCTTCAGTTTTTAAAAATCATGTGATCTAATTATGATCAACTGGTCCCATCATATCCCATATAAAACCTTTTTACAAATGATTATTCACTGTCATACCTTATAGGGTCCAGAGTTTTCCTAGTTATGTTAACATTTAAGGAAAAACTGGATGATCAGGGCTTTATTCAGGAAAGTTTCTTGGGCTACTTTGCTGTGTCAAGTGGGTGAGGTGCTGTGTTTGACTTTATGAATTTTGAGATGTCTG
Organism: Oncorhynchus nerka; assembly: GCF_034236695.1. NCBI lineage: Eukaryota > Metazoa > Chordata > Actinopteri > Salmoniformes > Salmonidae > Oncorhynchus > Oncorhynchus nerka. The sequence goes on along the minus strand of NC_088423.1, from coordinate 38,247,197 downwards.
AATTTAAGTTTATAGAGAAAGTCATTGTCCAAACCTACGATGGCGCAGCTGTAATGGAATGCATCTGCTTTTTGTCTGCTATATGTCCCCTCCTGTTCCCTGATTAAGAGGTGATGACTACTCCACTCTACTACCTTTGTCAAATTTCTCCTGACATGAACTGAAGCCATGTCTCATGTGCCCGCACATCCACTGGCACATTGAATGTTTCCCCTCCAAGTACTGTGAGTACCCCTATACATTTTCACTCATTTCTTTATGTAGAGTCAATCACATACACATACACAATCACATTATTACACACAAATTATTTTCCTCCTTGCTTGGACTACCTCATTCTTAGCTCTTTTGTCTAACTGTGTAGTGTGTTGTGTTATTGTTTTTGTCTTCCCAGTCAAATCCTGTCCTGTGCTGGTCAAGCCTTTGAACACCTCAACTCAAGCCCTCATTCAATCATTGTTGTGATCCCTTTCCAACACTGTAAGTAGCCCTCGCATTCCTATTCCCCATAATATGGTACTATAAATGTCTTTATTAAATGCTTTAGGTTAAAATAATTAGTCTTTGATGATTTTTGAAACACACTTTGTTGTCTCCGTGCGTTACGCTCCTATACTGTGGGTCACCCATCCTCCTCAATGTTTCAAGTCACCAGCCTCCACTGATGTCAATACATTTGTTTCCTAAACAGTACATGGTCCTGTGGTGTTAATAGAATTGATGGTAGAGGATAAGGGTGTAGTGGCATTTTGGGTATGGGTTGAAAGGAAAGTGTTCAAGGGGGTAGAGCTATGGGGTAGTGACAGACCAGGGGGTAAGGTTCTAAGGCCCAGCTCACCGTGTAGGTCATTTAGTCTCCATTTGGCCAGAACAGAATCTGCATAGGTCAGGATGGGGGGCAGGCCGAGTCTCTGGGAGACCAGCCAGTAGGGCAGAGCCAGCAATTTGCAAGTTTAATCAACACAAACAATGCCAACAGTCAATGGGACATAGTTCAAGTCTGAGGTTAAAGTTAATGCTGCAATGTTTTTTTACCTGGGCTGGCAGGTATTGCCCCTCCTGCCAGACATAGACCAAGGTGAGCCAGCCTCAGCTTCCGATGGCCCTTTAGGGGATGGGGACTCAGCACGGGCGTCTGTTTCCAACAATGTGTCTGTTAGTATGGGGTCTATCAGCAACACGGGTACGATCACAGACATCAGCATGGCCATCACAAGCCCAGACACATACAAAGTCACATCACTGCTGAAGCCAGAATTAACTGCATTTGATTGTTGGCTGAGATATATGTGGTTTCTCACCTCTTTTACCAGGTGTCGTAGCTGATGTGTTTGGATGAGGGGTGTGAGGTTGCTGGCCAAGTCCATCCATACCCGGTAGTACTGTGAAAGATCTGTCTAAAATGGGCAAAGGTCATACAACTAGATATGACAGTACGCTGATTTATCTGTGCACTATACACCAAATAATAAGGTTTTGTGCTCTAGAAGTTCAAAAGTTCAAGCAAAAGATATATTTGTGGCTCTACAATCGGAATGTACTGTAAGTTAATAAGGTGTGATGGGATAAAAAGATCTACATTTGAGAGTAGAACTTGATCTAGTGTTGACATTGAGCACACTCTTTCCCATGTAAGTCAGTAGAGACCAGAACATACCAACTGTCATGTGCTCACAGCTCAGTGTGTGCTGGAGGGAGAAAGATTGATAGGTGTCCATATAACATTAATCAAAGCAAACCTATTTATCAGTTTAAAACCCTGGTAGCACATGGTATTTGTGGATCAAGAGTCCCTGGAGGAAATACCATGGGTAACTGAGACTGAGAATAATTCCAACCTTCTCATATTATTGGTGCGGAATCTACAGACTGTGGAAGGAAGTAGGTCCTCTGTTGCTTTTCATATCTCAAAACCAAAACCAGGCAGTTATTTGAAAGATGACTTAGCTGATCTAATTTGTAGAGAGCAGAGAAATCAAGGTTGCTTCATCAGCAAAACAAAACAGCCCTTAAAGGAAAATGTACCGATATGGTAATAAATAAAATGCCAACAGATGACAACCTGAAGTCTCACCATTAATACAATTCTGTTAACAGGAATTGCAGTCATTTTGAGACATTTTCTGACAACATGCTGAACTCAAATGACATGTATAAAGTTAGAAAAAGATGCCTTACTGCTGGCTGCTTGAGGAGGAATCCAAACTCCTAAAACACAAAGAAACAGTCCAGGTCAATCTGAAGTGATGTGCTGGTGTAGCTTTACTGTATCTATCACTCACTTACACTTTATGTATTTACTATTATTGAACACATCCCTTTAATCATGATTTCTGACATTTTTAAGTCCAATCCTAGAATGCTGTGTACCATATCATGTGACACCAAGCAGTTCCTCAAATCTGGGATAGGATCTGTGTGTGTTTCCCAGAATTAGGAACCTTATGATTGGATTTAGATTCAAAATAAAAAGAGAGACAGTTTGTCAAGACGAGACTGAATTTTAAACCTGACCCAAACGACTTAAAAAGTCAAAGCCATCCTTACAGCTCCTGAAATAATAATGGACTGCTTCGGAACAGCAAGCTTTAAAAGCTAGCAGTCGCCCTGCCCCGCCCCCTTTGGTTAATGTTGCAACCTCGGACAACAATTTCCCAGAATGCCCAATTCCCCCTTCTAACCACTTGTGAAATCCCCTCACAATGATCTCAAACTGTGATTCTAATACACAATTAAATAAAAAACAGACAACCCCTTGCTTATCTGGAAACGTGGGTATGTTGTGGTGGACTGTCATTACAATTGCTTCACGGAAACCTGGTAAAAGTATGTTTAGTGTGGCTAGCCACGGAACGGTTCTGAATTCACTGTCAGCTTGCAGTCAACGCTATAACTAGGCAGGTTCTGTCAACGCTACAACTAAGCACGGCCAACCTGCCTAGTAAAAGCGTATTGGTGATTTTCGAGTATCATCAAAATAAATCAATCACGGCACATTTTTAGACTCATTCAGCAGTTTTTGCCTGGTTAAGTACAATACATTTGAAATGAATGTTGAAAGTAAAATTTATATTCCTAAAACTTTGAAAATTATGATGTCGCTGCTTCCTGTTGACAAGACATTTTGATAAATACCTCCCAAACACAGTTTTAAAGTGACCTAATCAATATGCAAAAACAGTTTGATGTATTGAAAACATAAACATAAAATGTTCTCTCTACATATAATGTCAAGCAAAAAAAAGAAACGTCCTCTCACTGTCAACTGCATTTATTTTCAGCAAACCTCACACGTAAACAAGATTCAACAAGTGAGACATAAACTGAACAAGTTCCAGAGACATGTGACTAACAGAAATGGAATAATGTGTCCCTGAACAAAGGAGGAGGGAGGTCAAAATCAAAACTAACAGTCAGTATCTGGTGTGGCCACCAGCTGCATTAGGTACTGCAGTGAATCTCCTCCTCATGGACTGTACCAGATTTGCCAGTTCTTGCTGTGAGATGTTACCCCACTCTTCCACCAAGGCACCTGCAAGTTCCCGGGCATTTCTGGGGGGAATGGTCCTTGCCCACACCCTCCGATCCAACAGGTCCCAGACATGCTCAATGGGATTGAGATCCGGGCTCTTCGCTGGCCATGGCAGAACACTGACATTCCTGTCTTGCAGGAAATCACTCACAGAACGAGCAGTATGGCTGGTGGCATTGTCATGCTGGAGGGTCATGTCAGGATGAGCCTGCAGGAAGGGTACCACATGAGGGAGGAGGATGTCTTCCCTGTAACGCGCAGCATTGAGATTGCAGGCAATGACAACAAGCTCAGTCCAATGATGCTGTGAAACACCGCCCCAGACCATGACGGGCCATCCACCTCCAAATCCATCCCGCTCCAGAGTACAGGCCTCGGTGTAACGCTCATTCCTTTGACGATAAACGCGAATCCGACCATCACCCCTGGTGAGACAAAACCGTGACTCGTCAGTGAAGAGCATTTATTGCCAGTCCTGTCTGGTCCAACGACAGTGGGTTTGTGCCCATAGGCGACGATGTTGCCAACAGGCTTACAAGCCCTCAGTCCAGCCTCTCTCAGCCTATTGTGGACAGTCTGAGCACTGATGGAGGGATTGTGCGTTCCTGGTGTAACTTGGGCAGTTGTTGATGCCATCCTGTACCTGTTCCGCAGGTGTGATTTTCGGCTGTACCGATCCTGTACCGATCTAGGTGTTGTTACACGTGGTCTGCCACTGCGAGGAAGATCAGCTGTCCGTCCTGTCTCCGTGTAGCTCTGTCTTGGGTGTCTCACAGTACGGACATTACAATTTATTGCCCTGGCCACATCTGCAGTTCTCATGCCTCCTTGCAGCATGCCTAATTCATGTTCACGCAGATGAGCAGGGACCCTGGGCATCTTTCTTTTGGTGTTTCAGTAGAAAGGCCTCTTTAGTGTCCTAAGTTTTCATAACCGTGACCTTAATTGCCTATCAACTGTAAGCTGTTAGTGTCTTAACGACTGTTCCACAGGTGCATGTTCATTAATTGTTTATGGTTCATTGAACAAGCATGGGAAACAGTGTTTAAACCCTTTACAATGAAGAGCTGTGAAGTTATTTGGATTGTCATGAATTATCTTTGAAAGACAGGGTCCTGAAAAAGGGATGTTTCTTTTTGCTGAGTATACATGTGCAGCAATAGTATTCATAATACTTTATACTTTAATACTTTACTTTATTTTTTTTTAAATGCGGGAGCGTAATCATCGTAAAACCACACCATATCTCATCAAAACCTCTGATCTTGGATGCAAACGTTCCATTGTTGATTACTAACCTGTTTAGAAGGTTTGAATCCCAGGAAAACTGCCCTCTGGTGAGTACATGTTGGAAGAACAGTAGACTGATATAGCTGCATTAATGTAACATGTGCCAAAGCTGTGTGCTGGAAAGTCTTGGTAGTGCATGGGTGAAGTTATGCTTGTAACTTATTTGAGCTTTGTGTTTAAAACTTCTTGATAATACCCATCCCGCATGCGGGAGCGTAATCATAGCTTCAAACTAATGAGCATAATGCAGCGGACATAAATCTTCCTAGAAAATGTTCCTATTCATGAAAATCACAAATGAAATATATTGAGACACAGCTTAGCCTTTTGTTAATCACACTGTCATCTCAGATTTTCAAAATATGCTTTACAGCCAACGCAAGACAAGCATTTGTGTAAGTTTATCATGGAATAATGCTATGCTAGGCTCTGCTACCAGCAGGCAACATTTTCACGAAAATAAGAAAAACAATCAAATTAAATCATTTATCTTTGAAGAACTTCAGATGTTTTCACTCAGGAGACTCCCAGTTAGATAGCAAATGTTCCTTTTTTCCACAAAGATTATTTTTGTAGGCGAAATAGCTCCATTTGTTCTTCACGTTTGGCTGAGAAATCGACCGGAAAATGCAGTCACTACAACACCAAACTTTTTTCCAAATTAGCTCCATAATATCGACAAACATGGCAAAAGTTGTTTAGAATCAATCCTCAAAGTGTTTTTCACATATCTATTCGATAAAATATCCACCGGGACAACTGGTTTCTCATAAGAAGCGATTGGAAAAATGGCTACTTGTGAACTTTACGCAAGATTTTCTGCGGGAGCCATCATGCGACCACTTGCTCAATGTGGTCCCTTACGGCTATTCTTCAACATAAATGCGTAAAAAGACGTCACAATGCTGTAGACACCTTGGGGAATATGTAGAAAGCGTAAGCTCATTCGTAGCCCATTCATAGCCATATAAGGAGTCATTGGCATGCAGGCCTTTCAAAAAATGGGTCACTTCCTGGTTGGATTTTTATCTGGGTTTCGACTGTAACATCAGTTCTGTTGCACTCACAGACAATATCTTTGCAGTTTTGGAAACGTCAGAATGTTTTCTATCCAAAGCTGTCAATTATATGCATAGTCGAGCATCTTGTGGTGACAAAATATCCCGTTTAAAACAGGAACGTTTTTTATCCAAAAATGAAAATACTTCCCCCTAGTTATAAAAGGTTAATTAGGCTTTTGGAACCACATACTCTTCAAAAAAGACCTACTCAAAACACAACTCATGGAGACATATCTGACACAGTAGTGCTTTGACATCTCACGTGTGGAAGAATGAGGGAGGGAACTGATCATGGACTATATTATATGGAGGGGTGAGCACGCCTCCATTTACATACAGTGGGGCTTACAGAAAATGTTTGACCTCTGTCATTGCCAACAAAGGGTATATAACAAAGTATTGAGAAACTTTTGTTATTGACCAAATACTTATTTTCCACCATAATTTGCAAATAAGTTCTTTAAAAATCCTACAATGTGATTTTCTGGATTTTTTTTCTTCTCATTTTGTCTGTCATAGTTGAAGTGTACCTATGATAAAAATTACAGGCCTCTCTCATCTTTTTAAGTGGGAGAACTTGCACAATTGGTGGCTGACTAAATACTTTTTTGCCCCACTGTAGATGGGGCTGTAGCAGAGCAGGTCGAGAGCTTCAATTTCCTCGGTGTCCACATCACAAAGGAATTAACATGGTCCACACACAGAGGGCATAATAGTGCCTCTTCTCCCTCAGGAGGCTGAAAAGATTTGGCATGGGCCCTCAGATCCTCAAAGTTATATAGCTACACCATTGAGAGCATCTTGACTGGCTGCATCATCACTTGGTACGGCAAGTGCAAGGCACCCGACCGCAAGGCGCTACAGAGGGTGGTGAGGAGGGCACAGTACATCACTGTGGCCGAGCTTCTCACCATCCAGGACTATACCAGGTCATTTCAGAGGAAGGCCCAAAACATTTTCAAAGACTCCAGCCACTCAATCCGCCATTCCCGCACGGCACAGTGTCAGTGCACCAAGTCTGGAACCAGCAGGACCCTGAACAGCTTCTACCCCTAAGCCATTAGACTGCTAAATAGCTAATCAAATGGCTACCCACTGCTGCCTATTATCTATTGTGTTGCCTAGTCACTTTAATCCTACCTGTATTTTTAAATGTTTTATTTAACCTTTATTTAACTAGGCAAGTCAGTCTTATTAACAATAACGACCAGTGGGTTCCTAGGTCTTGTTCAGGGCAGAACAACAGATTTTTACCTTGTCAACTCGGGGATTCGATCTAGAAACCATTCCGTTACTGGCCCAACGCTCTAACCACTAGGCTACATGCCACCCCATAGTACATAGCTACCTCAGTTATCTTGTACCCCTGCTGTGTATAGCCATGTTGTTTTTAATTGTTATTCAATGTAGTTATTCCTCGTGTCACTATATTTTTTATATAATATTTTATTTTTAAATAATTTGAAAAAGGACCCGTACGTACGTAAGCATTTCACTGTTAGTCTACACCTGTTTACAAAGCATGTGACAAATACAATTTGATTTGAAAGAAATCCCCTAATATATGGCCATTTGTTGAATTTCGACAACAATTGTGCTAGGTTTATCTGAGAGACATCGTTAGCTGTCAGGGAGACTTTGAACAAGCTGCCTCATGTTCTGTGCACTTTGCGCAGCAGCGTATTTGGGGAGAACACTGTGTCATTACATGCATTGTCAGGCAGTGTGATTACTCAGAGACATATCTGTCACAGCAGTGCTTTGACAGCTCACATTGTGTGGAAGAACGAGGGAGGAAGATGGAGGGAGGGAGAGAGCTTAGGGCAATGCTTCAGTGTCAGCTCAGCTATACAGTTCATTAAGAGCACCCACCCTGTCATATAACCTGCCAGTTCAAGTCTACCTCTTCTGTCTCCCTTATTCTCCTCGCAGTAATATTTATGGTAGCATTTTGTCCCAAGCTCACAGGAAAAGACTTCAGCAGGGTGAGTTATACTACACTTATCCATGATGTCTTTCCGTCATCACACAACATCTTGTGATGCATTCATTTTAATAGCAGGTGGCCTTGTCTAAATAAATGTCTTTGTACACCCTGTACCTGACATGTTTTAGCCTCACATATGCAGAGTTTGACAAGAGTTTGATATGAAGAGTACCCATTGATTCTGGATGAAAGCGCATGTGGGTGTGAAAGAAATGGATATGAGAGTAAAGTACACCGCCAGACAAACAGCTTATAGTTCCACTTTAATACACAGCATACAGTAAATGGAACTGACAATGATACACAACGAGAGGAGTTTTCTCACCTGTCAACCTATCAGAGTGAACATAGCTCAGACTGAGAAGAGGAGAACCTTTATAACCAATTATATCAGCTCCATCAACCTTTGTGCCGGGTGTTGCCTTTGCACCAGTGAGAAATAGGAGAAGGAGCACAATGGGTGAGACCGAGAGCAGGAAAGAGAGATAGACAGCGAGAGAAAGTTGTTTAGTGCAGTAAAAATGTTCTGCTCCCCTGAACTTCGGCGTGTTTATTTTGCAGTAAAGCTCTGAAAGCCCATTGCATATTTACTAAAAGCATGGGCCTCTAAGAAATGCTCCCCTCTAAAAATCCAGTGTGTTGCTTTGGATGCTAACCAAAACAGTTTATGATTGGCTTGTAAGCTACGTGAGGTGGATACATTTTGAGTTTAAAAGAATAGTGTCCTTCTCGACAGTGGGATGAGTCGTCACCAATATGTTTTCTTAGACAAGACATCACTAGTGTTATAAATAATACATTATATATTGTGGTAGGTAGGAGTGCATGAGATTACCCTTCATTGTGCTGCAGATGTGACACTGTGCATGACAGTCTTATAGCCTTCCTTGCAAACTGACATCTGCCACTGTGCCAGCTAACCCTATCTACCTGACACACTTCAAATTGCTATTGGGCTCCATTTCCATAGCAACCAGGTGTGTCATATCACATATTCTATGCTCAACCTGTCAGTCTACCTCTGTGCCTCAGGGATAAATGGATCCATTCAGAGAGAGGAAGGAAAACAGAAGCTGAAATAAAGGCAGACAGATGACTAGTCAGTACAATGAGTTGCCTTGAGGTTGTTTGTGGGGTTCAGATAGTAAACTTTGATCTCTTCCTAGAGAAGCCCACACCCTACATTTATTAATCAACACACTAATTGATATTTCTCACATAAACAAAGCTTTTGACGTAAGATAAGAAAAGTTACCAACGAGACACTGAGCCAAATAGGAAAGTCTCTTCTCCAGTCGATCAGCTGCTTAAGTAATATATAGCATTTTTTAAGTTATAGTGTTCACAGACCACATGACTTGACATGAAGTCGATATTTCTCATCAGGCTTATGAGCTATGGGTAGGTGTTCATGATGCTGATCATGACTAGATAAATTCTATACTGTAGACCAGGGTTTCCCAACTGGTGGCGCGGGGGGCGAATTTGCCCCTCGGGTGATTTTATTTGGGTTTCTGAGCCCCTCCCCCCAAAAAAAGTATATACAGTATACACTACTGTTCCAAAGTTTGGGGTCACTTGGAATTGTCCTTGTTTTTCAAAGAAGAGCAACTTTTTGTCCATTAAAATAACATCAAATTGATCAGAAATACAGTGTAGACATTGTTAATGTTGTAAATGACTATTGTAGCTGGAAATAAAAAAAATGATTTATTTTTATGAAAATATATATTTATGTAATAACATAGGCGTACAGAGGCCCATTTTCAGCAACCATCACTCCTGTGTTCTAATGGCACATTGTGCTAGCTAATCCAAGTTCATCATTTTAAAAGGCTAATTGAACATTAGAAAACCCTTTTTCAATTATGTTAGCACAGCTGAAAACTGTTGTCCTGATTTAAAGAAGCAATAAATGAGCCTTATTTAGACTAGTTGAGTACCTGGAGCATCAGCATTTGTGGGTTTGATTACAGGCTCAAATGACCAAGAACAAAGGACTTTCTTCTGAAAGTCACGTACGCTATGGTCACAAGACACAGGCCTCCTAATTGTCCCTAGAATGTCTAAGCAAACCGCTGGAGGCAGGGCTTTCTCCTATAGAGCTCCATTTTTATGGAATGGTCTGCCTACCCATGTGAGAGACGCAAACTCGGTCTCAACCTTTAAGTCTTGACTGAAGACTCATCTCTTCAGTGGGTCATATGATTGAGTGTAGTCTGGCCCAGGAGTGTGAAGGTGAACGGAAAGGCTCTGGAGCAACGAACCGCCCTTGCTGTCTCTGCCTGGCCGGTTCCCCTCTTTCCACTGGGATTCTCTGCCTCTAACCCTATTACAGGGGCTGAGTCACTGGCGTACTAGGGCTCTTTCATACCGTCCCTAGGAGGGGTGCGTCACTTGAGTGGGTTGAGTCACTGATGTGATCTTCCTGTCTGGGTTGGCGCACCCCCTTGGGTTGTGCCGTGGCAGAGATCTTTGTGGGCTATACTCGGCCTTGTCTCAGGATGGTAAGTTGGTGGTTGAAGATATCCCTCTAGTGGTGTGGGGGCTGTGCTTTGGCAAAGTGGGTGGGGTTATATCCTTCCTGTTTGGCCCTGTCCGGGGGTGTCATCGGATGGGGCCACAGTGTCTCCTGACCCCTCCTGTCTCAACCTCCAGTATTTATGCTGCAGTAGTTTATGTGTCTGGGGGCTAGGGTCAGTTTGTTATATCTGGAGTACTTCTCCTGTCCTATCCGGTGTCCTGTGTGAATTTAAGTATGCTCTCTCTTTCTCTCTCTCGGAGGACCTGAGCCCTAGGACCATGCCTCAGGACTACCGGGCATGATGACTCCTTGCTGTCCCCAGTCCACCTGGCTGTGCTGCTGCTCCAGTTTCAACTGTTCTGCCTGTGATTATTATTATTTGACCATGCTGGTCATTTATGAACATTTGAACATCTTGGCCATGTTTTGTTATAATCTCCACCTGGCACAGCCAGAAGAGGACTGGCCACCCCACATAGCCTGGTTCCTCTAGGTTTCTTCCTAGGTTTTGGCCTTTCTAGGGAGTTTTTCCTAGCCACCGTGCTTCTACACCTGCATTGCTTGCTGTTTGGGGTTTTAGGCCGGGTTTCTGTACAGCACTTTGAGATATCAGCTGATGTACGAAGGGCTATATAAATACATTTGATTTGATTTGAAACTGGTCAGTCTATTCTTGTTCTGAGAAATGAAGGTTATTCCATGGGAGAAATTGCCAAGAAACTGAAGATCTTGTGCAACGCTAACTGGCTATAACCAGAAGAGGAGTGGGAGGCCCCGGTGCACAACTGAGCAAAAGGACAAGTACATTAGTGTCTAGTTTGAGAAATAGACGCCTTACAAGTCCTCAACTGGCAGCTTCATCAAATAGTACCCGAAAAACACCAGTCTCAACGTCAACAGTAAAGAGGCAACTACAGGAGTAGCAGAGAAAAAGCCATACCTCAGATTGGCCAATAAAAAGAAAAGATTAAGATGGGGAAAAAAACACAGACACTGGACAGAAGAAGATTGGAATAAAGTTTTATGGGCAGATGAATCTAAGTTTGAGGTGTTCATATCACAAAGAAGAACGTTCATGAGATGCAGAAAAAAATGAAAAGATGCAGGAGGAGTCATTGACGCCATCTGTCAAGCATGGTGGAGGCAATGTGATGGACTGGGGGTGCTTTGGTGCTGGTAAAGTGGGAGATTTGTACAGGGTAAATGGGATCTTGAAGAAGGAAGGAAATCGCCTAATTTTGCAACGCCACGCCATACCCTGTGGACGGCGCTTAATTGGATCCAATTTCCTTCTACAACAGGACAATGACCCAAAGCATAGCTCCAAACTATGCAAGAACAATTTAGGCAAGAATAAGTCTGCTGGTATTCTGTCTATAATGGAGTGGCCAGCACAGTCACCAGATCTCAACCCTATTGAGCTGTTATGGGAGCAGGTTGACCGTAAGGTACGTAAAAAGTGCCCATCAAGCCAATCCAACTTGTGGGAGGTGCTTCAGGAAGCATGGGGTGAAATCTCTTCAGATTACCTCAACAAATTGACAACTAGAATGCCAAGGTCTGCAAGGCTGTAATTGCTGCAAATGGTGGATTCTTTGACTAAAGCAAAGTTTGAAGGACTCTATTTCAATTAAAAATCGTAATTTATAAACTTATCAACGTCTTGACTATATTTCTTATTCATTTGGAAAACAGACATTTCTAAGTGACCCCAAACTTTTGAATGGTAGTGTGTGTGTTCATACACACATAAAATATACTAATTAAAATCTGAGAATAGTAATATTTTATACACACTCACACACATGACGGTACCCATAAACAATCATTTCTGATATAAACACAAATGTGAAAAATTGGTGGATATAGAGTTTTGGAAATAACCTCCTCAATTTAACCTAAATGATTTCGGTAGCTAGCATAAGACCACAAAAGCAGAGTTACACTTAAAGCAAACTCTTCATAATAATGACTAGGACAATCGCTTTCAAAATAGCTCCAAAAATAAGAAAATAAGCTTGCCAGTTAGCCAGAGCAGAAATAAATGTAAACATATCCGCCGTGACAGCTGGGATGCTTTGGTGGACATGCACACTGGTCTCAGTTAAAATCATCCAAAATCACAATAGAAAACATTATACTTGAAAATTGCAATATGAATATTTATTTTCAACCTTCTGACCTACTACTGGGTCAGGCGGCGCCCCTCTGTCTGATTCATATCGCTTGATTTCTGATGATTGTATCGACTGATTGGTTCTGTATGGGGTGAACCAACGTAAAAAAAAACTGGATAATAACTTAGGTTGAGTTAAACAATGTGTATTAAGATGAAAAAGTAATTGTGTTTAAGGTGAACTTGAAAGAGAATGTAATGAGCTGGCTGCAAAGTAAGCTTTATAATTCAGAATTCCTGCTGTAGCTAGCAAGCTAGTAGCTAGCTATCTACCTAGCTGTGCATTGGTGGTGGCACGGTGGGGCTGCTCATGTAGTGTCACTACGGGTGTGAATAGCTAGCTAGCAAGTGGCAAGACTTTGCCTCTCTAACCAATAATGTTAAAGTTACTGCCTGTCCATGGGGAGAGGTTTAATACAATAGACCTGTGAGCTAGCTAGCAGCAGTAGAAAGCTACAGACTTGTGTGGAGGGGAATGCAATGCGCTGCCTGCAACTACCTTGGCAAAGTAATGTTAATGTCTTAACTGTGAATTTTATCCTTGTGTATTGAAATAATGAACAGCTTTGCTTAAAAATCTCCATATTAACTGACAATGTCAAATTAAATGTTACCAGGGTAAGCTAACTGTCGTGTGTGTTTTTTTTCTTTCTATTGTGGAAAATTCACACTTTACTTCAAGCCTACAAATACCTAGCATATTATGGTGTTTTTTAATTAAGTGAATAACTTTATTTACAGCAAACAAAAATACATGAAAAGTGCTTTAAAAAGCTTTAGTATGAGTTTGTTATATTGTATCACAGGGCCCTTGTGTGTAAGAAGTATCTTGTTTGTGTTTTCAAACCAGTATGGCTATACTATTTAGTTAACTATAATCTCATAATTCATTATAGTTAATGATCTATAAAACATCATACTGAGTTTTATAAATACTTATGAGTTATTATGGATGCTTATAGTCAGTGTTATATCGCATTATAAAGGGTTTATAAAGTGTTATATGTACTTCATAGAAAGTGTTACCTACTGTATATTTATTTTAGGTGGATTAATTCTGTATCAAATCTCTCTTTCTGGTAGGATTAAGAAACTCATAACACAGGCTATACAGTATAACCTCACTTGACCGCAATCATTTCCATACTGTCAGCCTATCACCCCTGTTTTGAAACCGACTGACTAACTACAATGTGAGAGAGTGCGTAAGGAGGCAGGGGGAGGAGAGGAACAAAGGTTAGCTCACAGCATCATAAAGAATATCTGCAGCATGCCTTGACTTTTTAAACATGGGAGGGCAGACGGAAGGCAAAAGTTTATTTTTTCCTCAAGAGAGCAACTGCCACAGAGTGTTCTAACAGGGAGGTGTGGGTGTTTTGCTAATAATTATTGCTCTCATCCAACCTCTAAATCTGCCCTCAGACATTCTTCTGACTCAGTAAATGAGTATGTATGGGCACAACCCTGACATTTCCCTTACACCGAGCAACTCAAATCAAATTTCATTGGTCACATACACATATTTAGCAGATGTTATTGCGGGTGTAGCGAAATACTTGTGTTCCTAGCTCCAACAGTCAGTAATATATAACAATACACACATCTAAAAGTAAAATAATGGAATTAAGAAAAATATAAATATTAGGAAAAGCAATGTCGGAGTGACTGACTAAAATACAGTAGAATAGAATACATTATACACATTTGAAATTAGTAAAGCAGTATATAAACATTATTAAAGTGACCAGTGATTCCATGTCTATGTATATAGGGCAGCAGCTTCCTAAGGTTCAGGGTTGAGTAACCGGGTGGTACCCGGCTAGTGATGGCTGAGATAGAAGCTGTTTTTCAGTCTCTCGATCCTAGCTTTGATGCACTTGTACTGACCTTGCCTTCTGGAAGGTAGCAGGGTGAACAGGCCGGGGCTCGGGTGGTTGATGTCCTTGATGATCTTTTTGGTCTTCCTGTGACATCGGGTGCTATAGGTGTCTTGAAGGGAAGGCAGTCTGCTAATTGGCTCTGTAGAGGCTCCCTGAAAGCTTATGACTGCTGATGACTTATATTAGTGTTGCCCAGCTGGCAGTGATTTTATTTGGCCCACCTAGTTTTCTGAGCCAAAATATATACTTAACAAAAATATAAATGCAACATGTAAAGTGTTGTTCCCATGTTTCATGAGCTGAAATAAAAGATCCCAGTAATGTTCCATACGCACAAAAAGCGTGTTTCTCTCAAATGTTGTGCACAAATTTGTTAACATCCCTGTTAGTGAGCATTTCTCCTTTGCCAAGATAATCCATCTGACAGGTGTGGCATATCAAGAAGCTGACTAAATGGCATGGTCATTACACAGGTTTACCTTGTGCTGGGGACAATGAAAGGCCACTCAAATGTGCAGTTTTGTCACCCAACACAATGCCACAGATGTCTCAAGTTTTGAAGGAGCGTGCAATTAGCATGCTGACTGTAGGAATGACATGACAGCATCCCTGAGTCGCCTCTTGAGACTGGTGTTTTGCGGGTACTACTTAATGAAGCTGCCAGTTGAGAACTCGTGAGGCGTCTGTTTCTCAAACTAGTCACTAATGTACTTGTCCTCTTGCTCAGTTGTGCACCGGGGGCTCCCACTCCTCTTTCTATTCTGGTTTGAGCCAGTTTGCGCTGTTCTGTGAAGAAAGGTCTTTGTTTCAGGCCATGTTGAGCCTGCCAACAAACCCACAAATGTGGATGCACCAGATACTCAACTAGTCTAAAGAAAGGCCAGTTGTATTGCTTTATTAATCAAAACAACAGTTTTCTGCTGTGCTAGTATAATTGCAAAAGGGTTTTCTAATGATCAATTAACCTATTTAAAATTATACACTTGGATTGGCTAACACTACGTGCCATTGGAACACAGGCGTGATGGTTGCTAATAATGTGCTTCTTTATGCCTATGTAGATGTTACATAAACTCAGCTTTCCAGCTACAATAGTCATTTACAACATTAAAATTGTCTACACTTTATTTCTGATCAATTTGATGTTATTTTAATGGACAAAATATTACGTTTTCTTTCAAAAACAAGAACATTTCTCCGTGACAACTTTTGAAAGGTAGTGTATCTTTTTTTTCAGATTGCGAAAACACCAGCAAATTATTTTAATTTGGGAAATCTGTTCCAATGTAATCCCATGCATAATAGATATACAGTACCAGTCAAAACGTTGGACTCACCATCTCATTCAAGGGTTTTTCTTTATTTTTACCATTTTCTACATTGTAGAATAATAGTGAATACATTAAAACTATGAAATAAAACATGGAATCATGTAGTAACCGAAAAGTGTTAAACAAATCAAAACATATTTTATATTTCAGATTCTTCAAAGTAGCCACCCTTTGCCTTGATTACAGCTTTGCAAACTCTTGGCATTCTCTCAACCAGCTTCAGCTTGAATGCTTTTCCAACAGTCTTCATGGAGTTCCTGTGACGTCTACTCCCTCTCGCCAGTTTATTAATTATTACGCACTCCTGCCACCATCGAAACGTGCACCTGCGCCTCATGAGACTCCCCTGGACTCCATCACCTACCTGATTACCTCCCCTATGTCTGTCACTCCGTTTGGTTCTTTCCCCAGGCGTTATTTACTCTGTTTCACTGTTTTATTTATTTACGCTACTCATGTTTCTTGTTATGTTCCTTTATTTATTACATTCACTCCCTGTACTTGCTTCCCGATTCTTAGCATACATGTAACAGTTCCCACATATCCTGGGCACTTGTTGGCTGCTTTTCCTTCACACTGTGGTCCAACTCATCCCAAACCATCTCAATTGGGTTGAGTGATTGTGGAGGCCAGGTCTTCTAATGCACTCCATCCCTCTTCTTCTTGGACAAATAGCCCTTACACAGCCTGGAGGTGTGTTGGGTCATTGTCCTGTTGAAAAACAAATGGTAGTCCCACTAAGCGCAAATCAGATGGGATGGTGTATCGCTGCAGAATGCTGTAGTCATGACTTTACTTTCATTAATCTGATGACTTATTTATCTAATCAACTAACCATGTTTAATTGTTACCTTATTTAAATTAATCATGTAACAATTAACTCATTAGGAATTTTGGGCACCACAAGAGCAGTTGTTTAAATAGTTACCATCTCCTGAATTAAACTCCAAAGGTATTTACCTATCACATCCATAAAAGTCAACGTATTAATCATAACCTCGTATCATATCATTCTGAACTGTCGTAACCTGCATCTGCAAAAGACCCAGCCTTACTTATGATTCAGTACTACACAAATTGGTTAAATTATTTATTTACTAGCTAACTAATTGATAACACAGAAGAAACATACACACGTAATACATTAAAACAGGTCCCTAGCTGACTGACAGAATATGGCAGCTTTTTACAAAGGAGATGGGAGGGAGAGAAAGAGACACTTATCGTTGATACATTTTAGGAACTACTCTCACAGTAATCATATACTTTGCACATGAACTGCCGCCCATTTGGAGTAAGAAATCATGAATTTATTTACGTGGGAATGCCTTCGTTCACCGTTTATCCCTGTCGGAACCCGGCCTTCTTAGGGAGGGTGTTGGCCTTTCCACGGCACGCTTGTAAGTCTGATTGTTCAAAAGGTCCCCCCCTCCCCCCATCCCCGATCTTCTACTGTTGTTCATTTTGGAAGATAGGCTAGCCAGCCATGACGACGGTTCCTGTTGCTGATAAGAGTAGTAGAATACGTGATTTGAGGAGTAGTTGAATAGCATGGTATGAAGAGTAGTAGAATGGTCCCACTTATATTTGCATTTCTGGATACCTTGCTTATGACGGCTAATCAGCCGTACCAGTGATTGTCTGCGAGGTGAGCTTCTCGCCTTTACCATGTGTTAATATTCAGAGTTCGAACCACTTCCGACGTGAGCTGCAGCTCAATGCCTTTCTGGTCTAAATGTTAATTTCTTACCAATCCTTTGATGCACTCTGGTCAAAAGGGACGGAACTGTCAGGCTGACACACTCTGACCTAACTCGGGGCATGGCTACATACTGTGCAATGCTTATAAGACACAAATGATATCTTATGGCTCCTAAAATCACATTCCTATCTTAACAAAAGTATTTATGTTTCCTATTTCATATACAACGTTAACGATGGAGACTTCATGCATGTAGTGTATATATTTTAAGTTACATTATTTCCTTTAACATTTTTAATGACATCACAAAATAACAACCCATGTCACCCCCCTCTGTGGGTGAAAGAGGGTCTGGTTACTGTAATCCATTGCCAAGCTGATCAGACCCATTTGGATCATGACACTGTGGTAGCCATGCTGCTTAAGTGTGCCTTGAATTCTAAATTGAAAAAGCATCCCCACACCATAACACCTCCTCCATGCTTCATGGTGGGAACCACACATGTGGAGACCCGTTCACCTACTCTGCTTCTCACAACGACATGGTGGTTGGATCCAAAAATCTTACATTACCAAAGGACAGATTTCGCCGGTCTAATGTCCATTGGTCGTGTTTCTTGGCCCAAACAAGTGTCTTCTTCTTATTGGTGTGCTTTAGTAGTGGTTTCTTTGCAGCAATTCGACCATGAAGTCTGGGCTGCAATCTGAGGTGCAGTTAACTCTGCTGCAAAGGATAAGTTCATTAGAGGTAACTCTGGGTCTTCCTTTCCTGTGGCAGTCCTCATGAGACCCAGTTTCATCATAGCGCTTGGTTTTTGCGACTGCACTTGAAGAAACGTTAAAAGTTCTTGAACTTTTCCGTATTGAATGACTTTCATGTCTTAAAGTAATGATGGACTGTCGTTTCTCTTTGCTAATATGAGCTTTCTTGCCATTATATGGATTTGGTCTTTTACCAAACAGGGCTATCTTCTGTATATCACCCCTACCTTGTCACAACACAACTGATTGGCTCAAATGCATTAAGCAAAGAAATTCCACAAATTAACTTTTAACAAGGCACACCTGTTAATTGAAATGCATTCCAGGTGACTACCTCAAGAAGCTGGTTGAGAGAACGCGAAGAGTGTGCAAAGCTGTCATCAAGGCAACGGGTGGCTACTTTGAAGAATCTCAAATAAAATATATTTTGATTTGTTTAACACTTTTTAGGAATACTCATCAAAATTACAAAATAAAGTAATATGTGATAGCTAAACTACTGTTGCATTGACTTTGCTGTACTAACTATAACTGTGAAATGTTGTTGTCTTAACTGCAAGTTGCTTTGGATAAGAGTGTCTGCTAAATGTCTAAAATGTAAATTTTAAAAAGCATATCAGTATACAGATCAAATCCTCTATCCAGATGAGACATCAGACACTTGGAGATTTGTTTTGACTGCTTGTTCTTATCACTAGTTTGTTCATTTGTTTTTGTTGATAAAGTTACTGTGTAGAGCTACTCTTCAGTAAACCTTACTATTATTCTACTCCTGTTTAGTCTGTGAGAGTCCTGACAGGCTAAAGGAAACAGACTGGAACTATCGCACCAGACCACCACCGCTCCCAGACTGTATGGCACACACACTAAAATATACACAGACCACAAGAGCACTCGACACATTCGTTTCGGTCCAGTGGTCCTGATGCTGGCACATCAGCAGCAGCCATTCATGTAAATAGAATACTGATTGTGTTTGTAAAAGGTTTGGCTTCCATCTGGACTGTTCATATTTGTATCATTTTCTGAGGGAATGACTTTTGCTACCCTCTGGTTCATTGTCTCTAGCACAGCCTGAAACATAAAGAATATACAGTATGTCTAATAATCATTATTATTACTTGTGTTGTACAACATGCTTAATCTGCGTGGTATATGACGGTTCACAGAGGGGATTCATGAATCTTATTTAAAACTGTTAAATGAAAGTTAACAGGCAAAACAAATTACTGCATGCAGCTCAGTAAGGTATCCTGTTGCCTTCCATATGTTCGGATACAGCACACATGGCACCATGAACTAGGCAAACCAAATTCAGACCAAAATCTCAGGTTAACTACCGTTTTTCGTCTCACAATCTTTATACTAGCTAACAGCTAGTGAAACTTATTAATGGGTTGCATGTTTCGTCACAATATTGTTTAGAATGTTAATTTTGCACTGATGCCTAACTGAGCATTTACTCAATGAGAGCTGATAAAGATTTCATCAAAAGTACATTACAGTGGCTTGGAATAACAATGTCATTCAATAGGAGGCAAATACAGTATCTTGCGAAAGTATTCACCCCCCTTGGCATTTTTCCTATTTTGTTGCCTTAACCTGGAAATAAAATAGATTTTTCGGGGGTTTGTATCATTTAATTTACACAACATGCCTACTTTGAAAATGCTAAATATATTTTTTTGTGAAAAACAAGAAAGACAAAAAAACTGAACTTGAGCATGCATAACTATTTACTCCCCCTCCCAAAGTCAATACTTTGTAGAGCCACCT
The DNA here is from genome assembly GCF_034236695.1 of Oncorhynchus nerka. Lineage (NCBI taxonomy): Eukaryota > Metazoa > Chordata > Actinopteri > Salmoniformes > Salmonidae > Oncorhynchus > Oncorhynchus nerka. The sequence continues at coordinate 38,227,176 of NC_088423.1, read as the reverse complement.
TTTGCATCAATTACAGCTGCAACTCTCTTGGGTTATGTCTCTATAAGCTTGGAACATCTATCCACTGGGATTTTTGCCCATTCTTCAAGGCAAAACTGCTCCAGCTCCTTCAAGTTGGATGGGTTCCGCTGGAGTATAGCAATCTTTATGTCATACCACAGATTCTCAATTGGATTGAGGTCTGGGCTTAAACCACTCAAGTGTTTCTTTAGCAGTATGCTTAAGGTCATTGCCCTGCTGGAAGTTGAACCTTCGTCCCAGTCTAAAATCTCTGGAAGACTGGTTTCCTCAACAGGTTTCCTCAAGAATTTCCCTGTATTTAGCGCCATCCATTAAATCCTTCAATTCTGACCAGTTTCCCAGTACCTGCCGATGAAAACATCCCCACAGCATGATGCTGGCACCACCAAGCTTCACTGTGGGAAAACGGCAGACATAGTGTTTTCCTTGATGGCAAACAACTAAATCTTAGTCTTATCTGACCAGAGTACCCTCCCATAAGTTTGGGGAGTATCCCACATGCCTTTTGGCGAACTCCAAACGTGTTTGCTTATGTTTTTCTTTAAGCAATGGCTTTTTTCTGGCCACTCTTCCATAAAGCCCAGCTCTGTGGAGGTACAGCTTAAAGTGGTCCTATGGATAGATACTCCAATCTCCGATGTGTTGCTTTGCAGCTCCTTCAGGGTTCTCTTTGGTCTCTTTGTTGCCTCTCGGATTAATGCCCTCCTTGCCTGGTCCGTGAGTTTTGTTGGGTGGCCCTCTTGACAGGATTGTTGTAGTGCCATATTCTTTCCATTTTTTAATAATGGATTTAATGGTGCTCCATGGGATGTTCAAAGTTTCAGATATTTTTGTATAACCCAACCCTGATCTGTACTTCGCCACAAATGTGTCCCTGACCTGTTTGGAGAGCTCCTTGGTCTCCATGCTTAGTGGTGTTCCAGACTCAGGGGCCTTTCAGAACAGGTGTATTTATACTGAGATCATGTGACAGATCATGTGACACTTAGACTTTAATTAACAGATTATGTGACTTCTGAAGGTAATTGGTTGCAGCAGATCTTGTTTAGGGGCTTCATAGCAAAGGCGGTGAATACATATTCACGCACCGCTTTTCTGTTCTTTAAATTTTTCTGAAACAAGTATTTTTTTTCATTTCACTTACACAAAATAGTCCAAATTGGTTATGTCCATAACATGAAATATAAATATAAATCATTTTAAATTACAGGTTGTAATAGGAAAAATGCCAAGGGGGTGAATACTTTTGCAAGGCACTGTAATTAGTAGGAAAACCACTTGTCATCATTTTGATGTGTCCACATTGACTTTAGATGCAGTATAACATTAGCTAGTTAGCTAAGATTGAGGAGAGGACACTAGATTTTAGCAAGCTAACATTAGCATTCCTAGCTATTTTTGACTAATTTTGCTAATGACAAAATTGTCTAAAGTAAATTTGACTACTTAGCAATGTCATTGTATTTCCAGGCACTATCGTGTAATTTAAAATAAACTGTCGTTAGCCTTTGTCCAGAATGACTGGGTTCATCACGACTTCAGGGCACAACTATTGCGTAGCCGGTAGAGGGCGGCTTGAGAATGTTCAAAACAATGGCATGACGTGACCAAGTGACGGAGACCACAGTTCCTCAGCTAAGTAAGCAGTTTAGAGGTGGAAGGGGTATTGCACTGCAAAAAAGTTAAATCTAAGCAAGCCTAAATATCTTATATTAAGGGATAATTCACTTATCACCCACAGTGTCTCCTGACCCCTCCTGTCTCAGCCTCCAGTATTTATTTTGCAGTAGTTTGTGTTAGGGGGCTAGGGTCAGTCTGCTACAGTGGGGCAAAAAAAGTATTTAGTTAGCCACCAATTGTACAAGTTCTCCCACTTAAAAAGATGAGGCATTTCATTTTCATCATAGGTACACTTCAAATGACAGACAAAATGAGAAAAAAATCCAGAAAATCACATTTTAATGAATTTATTAGCAAATTATGGTGGAAAATAAGTATTTGGTCACTGACAAACAAGCAAGATTTCTGGCTCTCTCAGACCTGTTACTTCTTCTTTAAGAGGCTCCCCTGTCCTCCACTCGAGGAGGCTCCCCTGTCCTCCACTTACCTGTATTAATGGCAGCTGTTTGAACTTATCAGTATAAAAGAGACCTGTCCACAACCTTAAACAGTCACACTCCAAACTCCACTATGGCCAAGACCAAAGATCTGTCAAAGGACACCAGAAACAAAATTGTAGACCTGCACCAGGCTGGGAAGACTGAATCTGCAATAGGTAAGCAACTTGGTTTGAAGAAATCATCTGTGGGAGCAATTATTAGGAAATGGAAGACATACAAGACCACTGATAATCTCCCTCGATCTGGGGCTCCACGCAAGATCTCACCCCGTGGGGTCAAACTGATCACAAGAACGGTGAGCAAAAATCCCAGAACCACACGGGGGGGAACTAGTGAATTACCTGCAGAGAGCTGGGACCAAAGTAACAAAGCCTACCATCAGCAAGGGCATTGAAGATGAAACGTGGCTGGGTCTTTCAGCATGACAATGATCCAAAACACACCGCCCGGGCAACGAAGGAGTGGCTTCGTAAGAAGCATTTCAAGGTCCTGGAGTGGCCTAGCCAGTCTCCAGATCTCAACCCCATAGAAAATCTTTGGAGGGAGTTGAAAATCTGTTGCCCAGCAACAGCCCCAAAACATCACTGCTCTAGAGGAGATGTGCATGGAGAAATACCAGCCACAGTGTGAAAACCTTGTGAAGACTTACAGAAAACGTTTGACCTCTGTCATTTCCAACAAAGGGTATATAACAAAGTATTGAGAAACTTGTGTTATTGACCAAATACTTATTTTCCACCATAATTTGCAAATAAATTAATTACAATTCCTAGAATGTGATTTTCTGGATTCTTTTCTCATTTTGTCTGTCATAGTTGAAGTGTACCTATGATGAAAATTACAGGCCTCTCTCATCTTTTTAAGTGGGAGAACTTGCACAATTGGTGGCTGACTAAATACTTTTTAGCCCCATTGTATATCTGGATTACTTCTTCTGTCTTATCCGGTGTCCTGTGTGAATTTAAGTATGCTCTCTCTAATTCTCTCTTTCTCTCTCTCTGAGGACCTGAGCCCTGGGACCATGCCTCAGGACTACCTGGCATGATGACTCCTTGCTGTCTCCAGTCCACCTGGCCGTGCTGCTGCTCCAGTTTCAACTGTTCTGCCTGCGGCTATGGGAACCCTGACCTGTTCACCGAATGTGCCATCTGTCCCAGACCTGCTGTTTTCAACTTTCTAGAGACAGCAGGAGTGGTAGAGATACTCTTAATCATTGGCTATGAAAAGCCAACTGACATTTACTCCTGAGGTGCTGACTTGCTGCACCGTCGACAACTACTGTAATTATTATTATAAATGCTGGTCATTTATGAACATTTGAACATCTTGGCCATGTTCTGTTATAATCTCCACCCGGCACAGCCAGAAGAGGACTGGCCACCCCTCATAGCCTGGTTCCTCTCTAGGTTTTGCCTTTCTAGGGAGTTTTTCCTAGCCACCGTGCTTCTACAGCTGCATTGTTAGCTGTTAGGGGTTTTAGGCTGTGTTTCTGTACAGCACTTTGAGATATCAGCTGATGTAAGAAGGGCTATATAAATCAATTTGATGACTTAAAAAAAAAAATCTAGCTTTTTTTGTACCAAGCTAAATTATCATTGGCAGATCATTTTGTTAAATTTAACATAAAAACAGCTTAATACAAGTAGTTTCTTATTTCAAGATATTTTAAACGGCTATTATGACGATAAATTACATTTTGCAATGTATTCGTTTGGATGCTTCATAAACCACACTTTATTTGGCAAGGCAGATACCGCCCTTGCAAAGATTCTGCTCATTCCTATTTGGGACGCATGCTTTAATGCAGGACCTCCAGCATGTCCTCTCATCATCTCCCATTGGGTACAGTGAGATGCTAAATACATTTTGTGCTATAGAACGAGACTGTACACAGAGCTTAAGCTCAGCCTGTGGGAAACAAATGCCAGTGTCCTGCAAAACACGTCAGTATGAATTCTGTCCACACCAGTAGTGGTATTGCAAAAAGCACCCTGCCAAGCAATCCAGCGGAGGATGGTTTTTTAAATGGACCTCATCAACAAATCACTCTGTCTGTTTAAATCACAGTTCGATATTTTTGTTGAATAGATAGCCAGCAATGATGAGTGAAGAGTGGAGTAGAGGACTTTTGAAAAAGGAGAGATGAAGTATTACAAAATCTTGTGTGCCTGAGTGATTATAGGCCTGTGTGTGAGCTTGCAAGTAAGTGTGCATGTGTGAGTGCACAGGGAAAACTGTAATACATGGCACTTATGGTATTACAGCCCATTCATTTGTCATGGAACCAGACTTCTTTATAGCGACTGTCTCGCCTTCTGTTCGTGGGAGATGGGTTTTTCTCTGGGATTTCATCAGGTCAGGAGTTTAGCCCCATATCTGAACCACATTAGTCGAGAAATAAGTGCTCCCCCTCTCGCCTTGTGTGTGTGTGGCCCTCCATACCTCCAATTGTCAGCATGCTTTACTGCCACTGCCAGCAATCTCTCAAACACTCTCCTCCCCCAGAGCTGCAGAGAAACCAGGGGGATAAGAAAAGGAAGGGAGGAAAACCCAGGTGTTCAGATCAAGACCAATTACCAAGTCAGACATATGGGGCTCTATTTTAACAAACCTAACGCAATGATAAATCTTAGTGCTGACGGTAGGGCTTCAGGTCCGGGGGGTGTCAGAAGTATTTTAGCTATTTTCACTGTGGGAATTATGCTCGCAATAGATTATTGCGCAAATAGGCTGGGTTTTGAGGAATAAGTCTCAGCCTCCAGTATTTATGCTGCAGTAGTTTGTGTCAGAGGGCTAGGGTCAGTCTGTTATCTGGAATATTTCTCCTGTCTTTTCCAGTGTCCTGTGTGAATTTCAGTATGCTCGCTCTAATTGTCTCTCTTTCTCTCGGAGGACCTGAGCACTAGGACCATGCCTCAGGACTACCTGGCCTGATGACTCCTTGCTGTCCCCAGTCCACCTGGCCATGCTGCTGCTCCAGTTTCAACTGTTCTGCCTGAGGCTATGGAAACCTGACCTGCTCACCGGACGTGCTACCTGTCCCAGACCTGCTGTTTTTAACTCTCTAGAGACAGCAGGAGTAGTAGAGATACTCTGTATGATCGGCTATGAAAAGCCAACTGACATTTACTCCTGACCTGTTGCACCCTCGACAACCACTGTGATTATTATAATTTGACCCTGCTGGTCATCTATGAACATTTGGCCATATTCTGTTATAATCTCCACCCGGCACAGCCAGAAGAGGACTGGCCACCCCTCATAGCCTGGTTCCTCTCTAGGTTTTGGCCTTTCTAGGGAGTTTTTCCCTAGCCACCGTGCTTCTACACCTGTATTGCTTGCTGTTTGGAGTTTTAGGCTGGGTTTCTGTTCAGCACTTTGACATCAGCTGATGTAATTAGGGCTTTATAAATACATTTGATTGAAGTAAATTGTAGGTGTGACGAGGACTTGCCCACTCACACGTTTGTTGGCTTATTGCTGCATGCCGTTGTCTGAAGTTTTGTATCTTTGGCTGGGGGCACGAAATATACTCTTCCTAGTCCATTGTAGATTGATACAGCTTACTAAGCATATAGGCTACAGCAATAGCAACTGTCAACACTGCAAACACAGGATGCGATCCTGTGTTTCCAGTGTTGACAATCATCATTGTTGTAATTGGCTTCAACAAGCTTTTACACATTGCAGTTCTCAAATATAAAATACAAAGCTCACTTTATCAATAAGTAAGATATAGCCTAGGCCTACTGTTATTGCGTTATAGGACTGAATAATTTTTATATATTTGGTGGAGTGCATCTTTGGTAACCGGAAAAGAGGCGCTCTTTGGAAATGAGGATGGATACACACAGAATGGAGTAGCATGTGCACTGCAGGTAGGCCTATGTGATTTGTGAATAATGCAAAAGCATGATGGCAAAATCCTCACAAGTAGACAGCAGGGGTTTAAACTGTAGAACCGAGTTCCTACGTGTGGAATACAAATAATGTATTTTATCAAACAAAACTAAGCTACATTTTATCTCTGGGACCCTCAGGATGACAAATCAATATTACTGAATGTAAGAACATTATTTACCTTCAGAGGTGAATGTATCAAATCAGTTGCTGTGTATGCCGTTCCTCGGCATACACATCACAGACAAACTGAATTGGTCCACTCACACAGACAGCATCGCGAAGAAGGCGCAGCAGCGCCTCTTCAACCTCAGGAGGCTGAAGAAATTCGGCTTGTCACCAAAAGCACTCACAAACTTCTACAGATGCACAATCGAGAGCATCCTGGCGGGCTGTATCACCGCCTGGTACGGCAACTGCTCCGCCCTCAACCGTAAGGCTCTCCAGAGGGTAGTGAGGTCTGCACAACGCATCACCGGGGGCAAACTACCTGCCCCCCAGGACACCTACACCACCCGATGTTACAGGAAGGCCATAAAGATCATCAAGGACATCAACCACCCGAGCCACTGCCTGTTCACCCCGCTATCATCCAGAAGGCAAGGTCAGTACAGGTGCATCAAAGCTGGGACCGAGAGACTGAAAAACAGCTTCTATCTCAAGGCCATCAGACTGTTAAACAGCCACCACTAACATTGAGTGGCTGCTGCCAACACACTGACACTGACACTGACTCAACTCCAGCCACTTTAATGATGGGAAATGATGTAAATATATCACTAGCCACTTTAAACAATGCTACCTTATATAATGTTACTTACCCTACATTATTCATCTCATATGCATATGTATATACTGTACTCTATATCATCTACTGCATCCTTATGTAATACATGTATCACTAGCCACTTTGTTTACATACTCATCTCATATGTATATACTGTACTCGATACCATCTACTGTATTTTGCCTATGCTGCTCTGTACCATCACTCATTCATATATCCTTATGTACATATTCTTTATCCCCTTACACTGTGTATAAGACAGTAGTTTTGGAATTGTTAGTTAGATTACTTGTTGGTTATTACTGCATTGTCGGAACTAGAAGCACAAGCATTTCGCTACACTCGCATTAACATCTGCTAACCATGTGTATGTGACAAATAAAATTTGATTTGATTTGATGTGCAGTATTTTGTTGTGCACTCTCCTCAAACAATAGCATGGTATTTCTTCACTGTAGAAGCTACTGTAAACTGGACACTGCAGTTAGATTAACAATCATTTAAGATTTCTACCCATATAAGACATGTCTATATCCTGGGAAAGTTGGCTGTTGTTTACAATAGCGCACATCAGCAACGACGTCCTGGTTTAGGGACACCAATCCCGTAGAGGGATTTTCCAAGCTGTTTAAAGGCACAGTCAACTTCTGACCCACTGGAATTGTGATAGTGAATTATAAGTGAAATAATCTTTCTAAACTATTGTTTGAAAATGACTTGAGTCATGCACAAAGTATATGTCCTAACCGACCTGCCAAAACTATAGTTTGTTAACAAGACATTTGTGGAGTGGTTGAAAAACGAGTTAATGACTCCAACATAAGTGTATGTCAACTTCCGCCTTCACCCCTAGCTTACTTGGAGTTGTTGTTTTTTACAGACATCGCAAATAATAACAGGAGCTGGTTAAACAATCTGCTCTCATAGATTGGATGTAAAATATTAAACGTAAAACCTTTGATAGTCTTGACTACTTGTCAAATGCATTTGGCAGGACAAAAAAAACTGCCTTCATTGAGAGGGGAGGCTATTTCTTGGTTTTTAATTCTAAATTTGAAGTTTATGGTCACAACAACCACATCTCAGTTATAGCATGTGCATATGGGCACTGTGCATCATGGCTGGATAGGCTGCACTTCCACTGTCAAAATCCATGACATAACCAACTGTCAGCTAAGACCAGGTTTTGGTTGGTCTTAAATATCCCCTACAGCACTGCCAGATGTTGGTACTTTGGTGCACGTTTTTTTAAGGACACACATCAGATATGGACACCCTCCTTTAAGACAGGTAAATTACAAATCCTGTCACTTGGGTATGAAAAGAGAAGAATGATGGCTTTTACAGCTCAAAATTAGAAACGAGTGTGCTTTTGACAATTGTGCTGCCTTAACGCCAGCTGAAAATAGAGCCTGTGAAGTACAAATGGACAGTAAATTCAGTCTGAGGAAGTGGAGACTTGGTGAAATTGTCAAGAAAAGACCTGGGGCCTCATTTATCAATCATGTGTAGACACAAATCTGTACGTAAACCATGTGTGGGATCATTTCCATGAAAAAAATAGATTTATCAATATGAACGTTTGCTTGAGAATGTGCATAAATTGAGGTGGAATAAGGGAACTGCTTGTCAAGCATAGAATAGGTCAAATATATGTTGAAAATATGTGAAATTGTGAGGGTAATATTTAAATCATTGTGAATTCATGCAAGCTATGTAAGCATTTTACCATGTCAGTGCATTTGTTACAATAATAATCCATATAAAGTACAGTAATTTGTTAAATTAGAGGCACAAGGGAAAGTGACACCATTGTTGAAATACAGAGAGTACATTTTTAGAGACAGATGGGACATTTTTGCAGAAAGTACAGATCAGATATCGCTTCCCAAAACCAATCGTATAGGATCTTTGCGGGGATTTAAAAAGGCAAGCACATGCCATTCTGGTGCACATCCAAGTGCTATCCACCCTCTGGGTTTTGGGAACAGGCACTTTTCAACAGGAGTTTGCTGATTGGCATCTCACAGCCCTCAATGAGCCAATGTTTTCAGATGCAATCATCAGCAAAACAGTAACAAATACAATTTCCAAACACCACCGCACAACAGGTTGAAGTCAATCGTTTTGTTGCCATGATACCATCAATGGGTTCCCAAATATGAACAGAGCAATAGACAGCAACCATTCCAAAACTATTTAAACGAGGCAAACAGAAAAGATTTCCCACTCTTAATGTGCAGGTGATAGGTTATGTGCAAAATATGCTGCTGAATGTGGTGGCCTAGTGGAGTTAATGCCTTTAGTTAACCCTAACCTTAAAAAGATGGAGTTCATGCCCAAACTAAACACTTCGAAATGTGAAGTTTAGAACTTCAAAATGTAATGTTATGTGAGACATGGATGAATGTCTCATTCTGACATGAGACTGTGCGAGCTTGTTGCCCTGTAAACTTTAGACCAATGGTCACCAACCTTTAAATCAAGATCACTTTGAGCCTAAATGCAAGCTGAGATCTACTGCTCAGATTTGTTTGTAAACATGACTTTAAAAAACGTAAGCCTTTACAACAACCTATTTATAGTTTGTAGTAGGCTATATGCCAAAAACATTATCTCTGCATATTGGCTATGCTTGAATTGACTGCCAATGTTGTTCTTCTCAGACCATTTTGAAATTATATTTAAAAACTGTATGTATATAATCACACTTGTAATAGATAATTTGTTGAATTACTTTTGAGGCACAGCTGAGGAAGCATAATAATTAGCGCTTTTATTTATTTTACTGGACTTATGGCCTGCATCTGATGGTCAGTTGTAAGGGAGAATGCTTCAGTTCAGCTGGCAGCTAGCCGAAGTCGGCTAGGAGCACCAAACGAGTGTGCTTGCATAGCCCCTTAAAGGACATTCGCTTGAAAAACAAGAAAAAAATATACATACACTTCCTCAAAATAGTCTGAATTAATCTAAGATATGACGTTCATTTTGACGTTTTTGACGAGGAGTACTTAGATGTAAAATGACGCGACTAAGATGTTTGGTGCAGTATTTCTCAATGTAAAGATGTGCATGAAAACTAATCGTCTCATTGAATGACAAAGACTTCATTGAAGAATCCCTACTGTTGACCAATCACTGACAAAGGGGTGTAGACCTCTGCTACAGACTTCAGCTTGCCTTCAGAAAAAGTATAATGTGCCTTAAAAAAAAAATCTATAAAAACTTCAAAATTTCAGCATAATATATGCACAAACTCTTCCGAACTGTTTCGGCTCGGAAGTATTTGGACGCTTTTAAGACTGCCTCTCACGCAACTCACCATCCCTCTGCTCTCCCTCCCTCCACTGAGAAAAGGGGACACTGTCTTCCAGCTGATGGCAAAACTCAAGTGGCACTCCATTATTTCTGCCTCATGCACCAATTCATGTTGTTAAACCGGTGTCCAGATAAAGTGAAATGTTACTCCATATTTAAAAAAAAGAGACAAGCCACTAATAACACAAGCTTATTGAAATACTTTCCTACACTCATTCATTGCAGCTGCGCTGCAGTGCTGGTTGTAGTGTATTTTATGGCTGATAAAAGATGTTGAACAACGTGTTGACAGTGCTGCATAACAACTTAAACATTACCTTACTCGTAAAAACCACAGTGCTTTGCTGTATTTGTTGAGTAACTCTCTAGTTGTAACGACTGTCTGTTGAAGAAGGTGTGGACCAAAGCGCAGCGTGGTACATGTTCATACTTTTATTTCAACTGAACACTAAATAACAAAAGTCACAAAGAGAATGAACGAAAACCGAAACAGTCCTGTCAGGTGGAGAAACACAAAACAGAATATAACTACCCACAAAAACCCTGTGGGAAAATGCTACCTAATATGGTTCCCAATCAGACAACAATAGACAGCTGTCCCTGATTGAGAACCATACCCGGCCAAAACAAAGTAATACAAAAACATAGAAAAAGGAACATAGAATGCCCACCCAAATCACACCCTGACCAAACCAAAATAGAAACATAAAAAGCTCTAAGGTCAGGGCGTGACACTAGTCATGGTTAACATTTTTTTGTTAAACTTTGCTGTGCAATGAAGAATTATTTTTACAGTCTATGGCTCGTGGAAACTGTGGTGATCTGAGCTATCTGTTTGACCAGCAGTAGGCCTATAGGTGCACTTGATTTGCTCTCTGGGCCTGCCGGGTAGCTGAAGTTCTACCTTCAGACACATGAAATGTTTCAAAATGGGAACACTTTTGCCTTCCCGGCACTAGGGCACCTACCGCCAACAGCACGAACGGAATAAAGAAAATAGGAACGCAAGGCTTTATCGTTAGATTTTTTTACAAACATGTTTGGTGACCAACTAGGAATGTCGTGGAGATAGACCAGTTTATAGTAATCTATGAATTATTTAAGCACTCAAAATATTGCCCAAGCACATTCTGTAGGAAGGGTTCATGTGAATTAAAAATAATTTGACATGATTTATATGAATCGGGTCATGAACATATGGACTTTGAAATGAACAAGGGAGAGGTTAAATGTAGGCTACGTCTGGCATAAGCTTTCCCCCACATTTTACAATAACTCTGTTGCAGCGATCTTAGGCAGTCTCCGTATAAGCTATTCCCTCCATCGCAACACTGCTGCCCAGTTGAAGAGCTTGTGTTCTCCATGCAGCACCACAGCACAATGGGCATTCAGAAAAGCACCCCTCAGCCTCAGAAGATGCCCTTCTGGAGGCATGCAGCCATAGTCATTATACCCCAATGTAGGCCTATTTGCCTACTAGCCAAATCAAGTGCGGAGCATGCATGTTGCGTGCAACTCATCATTCCAATATATTTGAACATTTAATTAATCCTTCATTAAGTCAGTCATGTCATCAATTATGTAATGTGTCTGAGTTTCTCTAGGAACTAAATCAAAGTGAATAGAACAGTCTTGTTAATTTGTTTATTGAAACCCATGTGTGTATTCAAAATTATCTAAATTCTCCAAAGTTCTTTAGCCTATCACTTTAATAATTCAATGTTTAATTTAGGTCCATCCAAATAAAAAATAGGCCTTCAACTTGTTAGGCTATGATTTTGGGTACTGGTGTCTTGCGGTAATATTTTAGAACTCTATTTTTGAGTTTTATAACGGTTTCTATTAATGCCCACTTAAAAAGAGGCCCTAGCTCACAGGCCTCTATATATATAGCCTCTAAATAAATGTTAAACAAAATATTTGAAGAAGCACATGCGGTGGCTGATAGGGAAAAACAGATCTAGCCTATAGACTAGGCTATAGATAGTATTGACTCTTTGGGAGCCATTGGCTATTTTGCTCAGGACAGATTATAGCCAAGACTTAATCAATATTTAGTTTTGTCTCATTTATTGATATGGATATAGCCTCTGCGTTGTGGGGTTGTGCAACGCAAATAGCTATAACAAGTCTACATACAGACTGGCATTCTCAAATACAACAGTCAAAATGCCTAATATAAGACCTACAATCCATGCTCCCAAATACTGGAAAAAGTGTGATTTCATTACGTTACATGATCACCACAGTAGCCATACGCGGCTATAAAAATAAATTATGCAATTATATGGCGATTAAATAACACACAACAGCATGGCATATTTAGATAGTGGAATAGGCCTGGCCTAAATCATATTTACTTTCTAATTTGAAGCTCAGGCAGTTATTCTAGACAAGGCTCTTCTGTGTCTTTATAATTTACTGAAGGACCAAGCATATACTTCGCCATCTACTGGAATAGGGTCGTTATCGAATGCCGTTCTAAAACAAGCTCTGGACTTGTATTTTGGCAATGAAACCGGAAGCTGCAAAGCAACTAACGTCTGGGCTAGAGTTGCTTGATTGACTAGCTACGTTCAGTTCATGTCCTTTGCAGATGCCACAGTACTGACAAAAGTTTGTACATACAAAAAAGATCTGTAACAGAGTAAAGGGAGATGTAAAGTAACATGTAAATGTTCATTCATAGTCGTAACATAGGGTTTGTACATTTACAGATCTAATTTAAAGGTTACGTTTCAGGTTTCACGCATGGCTTTTTTTACAATCCTAACCATTTCTGTGTGAATTTTCTTACAATCCTAATGATACGTACGTTCAACCTTTTGGCAGCTATCTCACTCCATGGGAGGGGTTTGACTTTTCATCAACAACAACTGACTCGAGCGCGTTGGAAACAAATCAGCGACTTTGTCCCCGTAGTCCCCGCTATGACCTCCACAGAGTCATCAAACGAGCAAAAGGACAATATCAAAATCAAATGTATTTATATAGCCCTTCGTACATCAGCTGATATCTCAAAGTGCTGTACAGAAACCCAGCCTAAAACCCCAAACAGCAAGCAATGCAGGTGTAGAAAACTCCCTAGAAAGGCCAAAACCTAGGAAGAAACCTAGAGAGGAACCAGGCTATGTGGGGTGGCCAGTCCTCTTCTGGCTGTGCCGGGTGCAGATTATAACAGAACATGGCCAAGATTTTCAAATGTTCATTAATGACCAGCATGGTCAAATAATAATAATCACAGTAGTTTTCGAGGGTGCAGTAAGTCAGCACCTCAGGAGTAAATGTCAGTTGGCTTTTCATAGCCGATCATTAAGAGTATCTTTACCACTCCTGCTGTCTCTAGAGAGTTGAAAACAGCAGGTCTGGGACAGGTAGCACGTCCGGTGAACAGGTCAGGATTCCATAGCCGCAGGCAGAACAGTTGAAACTGGAGTAGCAGCACGGCCAGGTGGACTGGGGACAGCAAGGAGTCATCATGCCAGGTAGTCCTGAGGCATGGTCCTAGGGCTCAGGTCCTCCGAGAGAGAGAAAGAAAGAGAGAATTAGAGCATACTGAAATTCACACAGGACACCGGATAAGACAGGAGAAGTACTCCAGAAATAACAAATTGACCCTAGCCCCCCGACACAAACTACTACAGCATAAATAGGGTTAGAGGCAGAGAATCCCAGTGGAGAGAGGGGAACCAGCCAGGCAGAGACAGCAAGGGCGGTTCTTTGCTCCAGAGCCTTTCCGTTCACCTTCACACTCCCGGGCCAGACTAAACTCAATCATATGACCCACTGAAGAGATGAGTCTTCAGTAAAGACTTAAAGGTTGAGACCGAGCCTGCGTCTCTCACATGGGTAGGCAGACCATTCCATAAAAATGGAGCTCTATAGGAGAAAGCCCTGCCTCCAGTTGTTTGCTTAGAAATTCTAGGGACATATAGGATGCCTGCGTCTTGTGACCATAGCGTACGTGTAGGTATGTACGGCAGGACCAAATCAGAAAGATGGGTAGGAGCAAGCCTATGTAATGCTTTGTAGGTTAGCAGTAAAACCTTGAAATCAGCCCTTGCCTTAACAGGAAGCCAGTGTAGGGAGGCTAGCACTGGAGTAATATGATCACATTTTTTGGTTCTAGTCAGGATTCTAGCAGCCGTATTTAGCACTAACTGAAGTGTATTTAGTACTTTATCCGGGTAGTCGGAAAGTAGAGCATAGTCTTAACTAGAAGTAACAAAAGCATGGCTTAATATTTCTACATCATTTTTGGACAGAAAGTTTCTGATTTTTTGCAATGTTATGTAGATGGAAAAAAGCTGTCCTTAAAACAGTCTTGATATGTTCCTCAAAAGAGAGATCAGGGTCCAGAGTAACGCCGAGGTCCTTCACAGTTTTATTTGAGACGACTGTACAACCATCAAGATTAATTGTCAGATTCAACAGAAGATATTTGTTTCTTGGGACCTAGAATAAACATATCTGTTTTGTCCAAGTTTAAAAGTAGAAAGTTTGCAGCCATCCACTTCCTTATGTCTGAAACACAGGCTTCTAGTGAGGGCAATTTTGGGGCTTCATCATGTTTCATTGAAATGTCCAGCTGTGTGTCATCCGCATAGCAGTGAAAGTTCACATTATGTTTTCCAATGACATCCGCAAGAGGTAAAATATATAGTGAAAACAATAGTGGTCCTAAAACGGAACCTTGATGAACACCGACATTTCCAGTTGATTTGTCAGAGGACAAAGAGGACAAAGAATAATGTGGAATCATACACAGTCTACTATGTCTGCCGAATGTGGCAGGGGCTACAGTCCATTACAAAGGAAGATACAGCCGTGATCTTCCTACCGATGCCTCTCTACCAGACAAAATATATGCATTTTATGCACGCTTTCACAATAACAACATCCTTCCGGGTGAGGGCCGCCACCGACCCAGAAGGTTTGGTGATTTTGCGCTCCAAGGCCTACGTGAGTAAAGTCTTTAATCAGGTCAATATCCACAAGGCCGCAGGGCCCGATGGTATTCCAGGGGACGTTCTCAGAACATGCGCAGAACAGCTGGCAGGTATATTCACGGTCATTTTCAACCTCGCCTTGTAATCCCCACATGTTTTAGATGACCACCATCATTCCTGTCCTGAAGAATTCTAAGGCTTCTTGCCACATTGACTACCGCCCTGTAGCACTCATCTGTAATCATGAAGTGCTTTGAGAGGCTGGTTATGGCACATAACAACTCCATCGTCCCAAACACCCTAGTCCCACTCCAATTTACATACTGTCCCAACAGATCCATAGAGGACACAATCTCAATTGCACTCAACACTGCCCTCACCCACTTAGATAAGAGGAATACCTATGTGAGAATGCTGTTCATTGATTACAGCTCAGCGTTCAACGCCATTATCCCTCCAAACTCATCATCAAGCTTAGGACCCTGGGACTGAACACCTCCCTCTACAAACTGGATCCTGGACCGACCCCAGGTGGTCAGGATATATAACCTTTATTTAACTAGGCAAGTCAGTTAAGAAGAAGGACAGGCAACATCACCCGCCACTCTGACCCTCAAAACAGCGGCCCCACGTGTGCTTAGTCTCCTCCTGTAGTCCCTGTTCATCCACGACTGTGTGGCCACACACGACTCCAACACCATCATCAAGTTTGTTGATGACATGACGGTGGTAGGCCTGATTACCGGCGACGATGAGACAGCCTGCAGGGAAGAGGTCAGTGACCTGGCAGTGTGTGGCTGGAACAAAACCCTCTCCCTTAATGTCAGTAAGTACAAGGAGCTGATCATGGATATCCACATCAACGGGGATGCAGTGAAGCAGGTTGAGAGCTTCAAGTTCCTCGGTGTCCAAATCACTAAGAACTTAAAATGGTGCACACATGCACAGTTATGAAGAAGGCATGACAGCTCCTATTCCCCCTCAGGAGGTTGAAAAGGTTTGGCATGGGCCCTTAAAATCCTCGAAAATGTCTACAACTGTACCATTGAGAGCATCTTGACTGGCTGCATCACTGCTTGGTATGGCAATAGCACCGCCCTCGATCGCATGGCACTATAGAGGGTGTTGCGGACAGCCCAGTACATCACTGGGGCCAAGCTCCCTGCAATCCAGGAATGCCCGGAAAATCATTAAAGACTCCAACAACCCACAGACTATTCTCTCTGCTTTCAACAGCAAGCGGTACAGGTACATCAAGACTGACACCAACAAGCTCCTGAACAGCTTCTATGTCCATGCCATAAGACTGCTAAATAGCTAAGTAAATAGCTAACTACTGTAAATGGCTACACATACCTTTATATTTTCTTATTATTATTGCACTGTCTCTATGCACACTCACAGGGCCCTACACACTATGCTCACTGACACTCCAACACACATATAAACTCACACCATCATTTGCTCACACACACACACAATATGCGCATACATTTATACTGACTCCACACACACCCACTCACATACAGTACAATCATCATATGAGCTGCTGCTACTCTGTTAATCATAATCATGAGTCACCTTACCCCTATCTATGCATAGCTACCTCTATTGATCCATATCCCTGCACATTGTAAATATGCTACTGGAAGTGACTCTGTATATAGTATGCTTACTTACTTTATAATTTTCTTCTTATTTCTTATGTTTATATGTCGTGTGTTTATGTTCTACCTTGTTATTTTTAGTATTACATTGTTATTGATTACTGCATTGTTGGCATGAGAGCTTGCAAGAAAAGGCATTTCACTGTACCTGTGCATGTGACATTAAAACTTGAAACTTATAATTAGACATATGTATCTTTTTCTTATTTTTTTAATTTTCAGAATGATTGCAGAATATATTTTTCACCTTTTCTGGCCATGATGAGTTCATATTCCCGAAGGAGCCATGCCATACAATAAATGACCATGCGCATCTCTCATTTAATTGGACATAGTAGCCTAGTAAATAGATAGGCTATATGTATTTCAAGTTTTGCAATATCATAGGCAGTGGGGTTTATAATACACATAATACACAATATACAGTCGAATTTAACAGCTGATGTTTTACATTGAAGTAGGCCTATGTATCAAGTTTCAAGTTTGTATTGTCAAGTGCACAGTGAAATGCCTTTCTTGCTTGCTCTTTCCCAACAATGCAGTAATGAATATCAGTGATATTATTTAAAAGAAATACATAAAGTCAAGTAGAACAAAGACACATGAGAAATAGCACTGTAAGTACTCTAAGTACTGTAATTGCATTTTTTTTGAGTAGCCTACTCTGCAATGTTTCAGAATTTGCAGGCAGTCTGTTACGGCTTCTAGGAGTCCATCATATTTATAGTAGGTGGGGGAAAAGTCGATGCAAAACTTTGTTGATTCAAAAGATCTGCTGCAGGTCCATGATAATTTGCCATGGCTTTCTTTTTCAGAGAAAACTGACACAGTCCTTTTCCAGATACAGCATATATTACCACTAAAGATTAAAACATTCTGCCAACTCAGTAAATAGGTAGCTTATGTAAAATATTTGAAATTATGGGAGGCTATGGTATTGCTGTCGATAGCAGCAAGACATCATTGCCTATTTAATCTCAGAGCCTATACAAAAGCAGGACATTTAGTTTTTATTTAACTAGGCAAGTCAGTTAAAACTTATTCGGGGTCAGTGTTCCGTCCACAGGACGGTTGAGCTAACGTAGGCTAATGCGATTAGCATGAGGTTGTAAGTGACAAGAACATTTCCCAGGACATAGACATATCTGATATTGGCAGAAAGCTTAAATTCTTGTTAATCTAACTGCACTGTCCAATTTACAGTAGCAATTACAGTGAAAGAATACCATGCTATTTGTTATAGAGTGATAAATGATGCTGGCTCATCAAACCAATAGGCGGTGCTATCACCGGTCCTAGGTTGGTAACTGTTCTGTGAGCAATAGAGAGAGTTAGTTGAGTATTGGTTTCCATGATAGATAGTGGTGTAAATCAGTTCCTACTAAATAACAAGTAAAGATTACATCCTGTGTTCTCCAATTATATGTTGGTCTATTCAAGATTCTACACTATTGTTTGAGGAGAGTGCACGATTTTGAACATGAAAAGTTATTAATAAACTATAATAATATGAAGTGTGGACTGTAGCATTTACTTTTACAATGTTCAAAAGGACAATCAATCTTGCAGAATGCGTAGCCAGTGTTTGGCACTCACTATTTGGCATGCATTTTTTGTTTGGAAGAGTCACTGCAAAAGATTTAAAAAACATTATGCCCACACCTCTACAGAAATGTGATCAAATTTGCTATTCCCTTTTAATTTAGAAACGGAAATAGCTCAGGTCCAACATTTCCGAATCATGCAGCAAATCAGGTGCTTTTCTGTTAACATAAAAGATGAATGGAAGGTGTTTTCAAGGAGGGTTCTAGCACTCGTTCACAAAGCACAAATAAGGCTAATATGGCTCTGATTTATCAATGAAAACATGCCTAAACAGTATGTTGCGTGCAACACTTTGACAAATCCCAATAAATTGGGGTGCACGCAAATCCTAGAATCTCTACCGTACACCCAAGTTTAGTAAGAAATGTACGCATGGTTGATAAATGAGGCCTCTCAAATCAATGCAGGGTTCACAATTTGAGCAAATATTTCATGTGAGTGAGGTGGTTTGCTGATGTTCAGTGTTTTGCCGATGTTTTTCTACTTTGTTCTTTATTATAATACCAAAGTGTGACAAAGAGGTCTATTGACCAAGGTTCATCATTTTCTTGTTGTGCTGATCTTACACACATCTTGTGTTTTTGAAAACCACAGGTCAACCCAAGGTTCTTGAACTAAGCATGAGTCCTGTGACCATCTGCCTCTCCAAACAGATGATGTAGCCCCAAGTGACCAAATAGGCCACATGTAAGCCCTCTTCCAGGAACAATAAGACCCCACAGGTACTGTACTGTGAATGTTGACTAATGTGTACACTCAATCATGTTTCCTTGCAATGCCACTGTGGCATGTATATATTTTGAATGTGTCCACATCCGATTTATACATTTTAAATGGACATAAAATAGCCGAGAATGATAGTGACTCCAATTCCTAATGCATTGGGCTTAGGGTCTTCATTCACAAACACATTTGGAATGGAGACCTGAGGGTCAAAACGTTGTTTCAAATATCTCTCTCTCTCATATGATTGGTATGATTTGAAAAAACAATTATAATCCTTCCTCATTTAAACGAGACCATTACAGTGCCAAATATTTTTTCAGTCTGTTTCGTGCATCAAATCTATAGTCATAATGTGTCATGATTGCACATTTATTTTTATTTTTTTACCAATAGGTACCCTTCTTTGCGAGGCATTGGAAAGCCTCCCTGGTCTTTGTGGTTGAACCTGTGTTTGAAGCTCACTGCTCAACTGAGGGACCTTACAGATATTGTATGTGTGTGGTACAGAGATGAGGTAGTCATTCAAAAATCCTGTTAAATACCAAAGTGGGGGGAGCCAGAGGTGGAGCGGGGTCTGCGTCCCGCACCGGAGCCGCTACCGAAGTAGATGCTCACCCGGACCCTCCCCTATAGAGTCAGGATTTGCGGCCGGAGTCCGCACCTTTGGTGGGGGGGTACTGTCACGCCCTGTCCATAGAGAGGCTTTTATTCTCTATTTTGGTTAGGCCAGTGTGTGACTTGGGTGGGCATTCTAGTTTCTTTATTTCTATGTTTGCTGTTTCTATGTTTTGGCAGGCTATGGTTCTCAATCAGGGACAGCTGTCTATCGTTGTCTCTGATACTTAGGCAGCCTGTTTTTCCACCTTAGTTGAGGGTAGTTGTCTTTGTTAGTGGCCTGTTTAGCCCTAGTCAGCTTCACGGTCGGTTCCTTATTCTCTGTTTTGTTGGTGACATTTATAAATAAAAAAGAAATATATGCTCAAAAAGCTGCACCTTGGTCCGGTCATTTCCACCCTGACGACGATCGTGACACTAAGACCCTTTTATAACCATTTGGCCATGATTTGATTCAAATTCTGAGTTGTGGACCAATAGTAGTAGTGTTGAGTTAACTTCCAATCGGATATCAGACCTACAGGATGTAAAGACAACAGAACCTCTGATAGCTAGAAGTATGTAAAGAGGGGGTTGGTGAAATAATGCAGAGAAGGCTGCATTTCTAAGACAACACAGAGGAATCATTGCATAAAGATGATAAGTCACTTCAGGGGCTGGGTCGCCCAACAAATACACTTCATCATGATACATTAGCTTAATTTTTTTTAAATACCAAGGCCCTCTTTAAAAAATCTTGAAATCAAATTTAATTGGTCACAAACATATTTAGCAGATATTATTGCAAGGGTAGCTTGTAATGCTTGTGTTCCTAGCTCCAACAGTGCAGAAATATCTAACAATTTACAACAACACACAAATCTAAAAGTAAAATAATGGAATTAAGAATATGTAAATATTAGGATGCGCAATATCAGAGTGGCATTGACTAAAATACAGTAGAATAGAATACAGTATATACATATTAAATGAGCAAAGCAGTATGTAAACATTATTAAAGTGACCAGTGATTCCAGGTCTATGTATGTAGGGCAGCATCCTCTACGCTGCAGGGTTGAGTAATTGAGTGGTAGCCGGCTAGTGATGGCTATTTACCAGTCTGATGGTCTTGAGATAGAAGCTGTTTTTCAGTCTCTCGGACCCAGCTTTGATGCACCTGTACTGACCTCGCTTTCTGGATGATAGCAGGGTGAACACGCCATGGCTCGGGTGGTTGATGCCCTTGATCATTTTGGCCTTTCTGTGACATCGGCTGCTGTAGGTGTCCTGGAGGGCAGGGAGTATGCCTCCGGTGATGTGCACCATCCTCTGGAGAGTCCTGTGGTTGCGGGCAGTGCATTTGCCGTATCAGGCGGTGATGCAGCCCGACAGGATCCTCTCAATTGTGCATTTATAAACGTTTGTGAGGGACTTAGGGGCCAAGCCAAATTTCTTCAGCCTCCTGAGGTTGAAAAGGCGCTGTTGCGCCTTCTTTACCACACTGTCTTTGTGGTGAATGTCAGTAATGTGTACGCCGAGGAACTTGAAGCTTTTCGCCTTCTCCACTGCGGTCTCGTTAATTTGGATAGGGGCATGCTCCCTCTGCTTTTTCCTGAAGTCCACGATCAGCTCCTTCGTTTTGTTGACGTTAAGGGGGAGGTTATTTTCCTGGCACCACTCAGCAAGGGCACTCACCTCCTCCCTGTAGGTTGTCTCGTCATTGTTGGTAATTAGGCCTACTATGGTTGTGTCGTCTGCAAACTTGATGATTGAGTTGACGGCGTGTGTGGCCACGCAGTCATGGGTGAACAGGGAGTACAGGAGGGGCTGAGTACACACCCTTGTGGGGCCCAAGTGTTGAGGCAGCCCGTCAAGACGTGCAGGACCCAGTTGCACAGGGCGGGGTTCAGACCCAGGGCCCTGAGCTTGATGATGAGCTTGGAGGGTACTATGTTGTTGAATGTTGAGCTATAGTCAATGAACAGCATTCTTACATACATTTTCCTCTTGTCCAAGTGGGATAGGGCAGTGTGTAGTGCAATGGCGATTGCATCGTCTGTAGATCTATTTGGGTAGTAAGCAAATTGAAGTGGGTCTATGGAGTCAGGTCAGGTAGAGGTTACATGATCCTTAACTAGCCTCTCAAAGCACTTCATAATGACAGAAGTGAGTGCTATGGGGTGATAGTCATTTAGTTCAGTTACCTTTGCTTTCTTGGGTACAGGAACAATGGTGTACATCTTGAAGCAAGTGGGGACAGCAGACTGGGATAGGGAGATATTGAACATATCCGTAAACACTCCAGCCAGCTGGTCTGCACATGCTCTTAGGACGCGGCTAGGGATGCTGTCTGGGCCGGCAGCCTTGGGAGTGTTAACCCACTTAAATGTCTTACTCACGTCGGCCACGGAGAACGAGAGCCCACAGTCCTTGGGAGCGGGCCGTGTCGATGGCACTGTATTATCCTCAAAGCGGGAGAAGAAGATGTTTAGCTTGTCTGGGAGCCAGACGTGTCCGCTACGTGGCTGGTTTTCCCTTTGTAATCCATGATTGTCTGTACACATACGTCTCGTGTCTGAGCCATTCAATTGCAACTCCACTTTGTCTCGTGTACTGATGTTTTGCCTGTCTGATTGGCTTATGGAGGGAATAACTACACTGTTTGTATTCAACCATATTCCCAGTCACCTTGCCATGGCTAAATGCAGTGTTTCACGCTTTCAGTTTAGCATGAATGCTGCCATCTATCCACTGTTTCTGGTTTGGGTATGTTTTAATAGTCACAGTGGGAACAACATCCCCTATACACTTCCTGATGAACTCAGTCACCGTGTCCGTGTATACATCAATGTTATTATCCAAGGCTACCTGGAACATATCCCAGTCCGCGTGATCAAAACAATCTTGAAGCATGGATTCCGATTGGTCAGACCAGCGTTGAATAGACTTTAGCATGGGTACTTCCTATTTGAGTTTCTGCCTATAGGAAAGGAGGAGCAAAATGGAGTCATGATCTGATTTGCCAAAGGGAGAGTTGGGGAGATCCTGGAAGAGAGAATTGCTGTGTTCGCGTGTCTTCCCAGCGCGAGTACTATAGTCAATGTGTTGATAGAACTTTGGTAGCATTTGCTTTGTTAAAATCCACAGCTACAATAAATGCCGCCTCAGGATATGTGGTTTCCAGTTTGCGTGAAGTACAGTGTAGTTCCTTTGAGGGCCATCATGGTATCGGCCTCAGGGGGAATATACACGGCTGTGACTACAACCAAAGATAAGATCAATTGCCCTGGGGGGTGTGAACAAAGGATCCAATTTGGGAAAGTCATATTCCTGGTAGTAATGCTGGTGACTTACCGCCACTCTGATATCCAAAAGTTATTTCCGGCTGTGTGTAATAACACAAAAAAACGTTCTGGGCTAATAGTGTAAGAAATGACTGCAAACTTGCTTAGGAACTAGAAACAGAGCTGCCATGTCTGTCTGCGCCAACATTTAAACTATGTAATGATTCCAAACCAACCATTAATTTATCAATAATGTTCAGTTATCATATTACTCATACCTTATTCATCCTTTAATTATCCTGCAGCTAACACAGAAGTTTTTACAGAAAGGAATTGAACATACAGAAGTGAGAGCTCAATGCCACCCTTTAGAGTCAACACAGCAATAGGAGTAATTGTTTCAATTTGAATGGCCGTTGCCGCGGGCTCACTGCTTTCTGCAATTCTCAGATCTTCCTTTTAACATACTTCTGATGCCAACTGAAACAAAGACAGGGATTTAGTTTGAACCAATAACTACTCCCGAAGTTATTATATATGGCTATTATATGAAATAGTCTCATGTGATTCAGACTCTCATCTGATTGGCTCTTTGGACAATTAAATGATTTGCTTAGCTCGACAGTTAAAATATACTGTACTTCACCTCACCACATTGACATTCATTTGCACAGATGGCCACCATTTTTACAATAACACCCCAAATACACCTCAACCTCTCACCCGCTCTCTACACACACATTTCATTGGCCCTCTACATGGTCCAGGGCTAAGGAAGTCCCATCAGCCACAGGGGGTTGAGAAGAGATGTCTGAAAGACACTCTACATCACAGTGGGACACCAGCCTGTCTCTGACTGAATTAGTACACAATTGATGCTGGGCCAGACTGGGGATGGTCTGTGTTCCCTAACCCTGGTGAACATGCCTACTTTTTCACCCAGAATGACAGAGTAGAGGCTATGGGCACCTCCATGCTGTCACCTGCTGCTGATGTGTGAGACAAGTGTTAAACCTGAAAAACCCTGGAAGTGTGAAACTGCTGAACACCTTGTAGCCCTTTCCTGCAGTCAATGGCCAAAAGCCCAATTTTTTTACGATGAAAATCCTGTGTTCTGTGTCAAACAGTTTTGTTATATTTCAGTCTTCTGTGATGTATATAAAGTGTCATATTGGGATGCAAACTCATAATTGAATACATTTAAACTCTATATCGGACATGGTACAGATGTATTTTTTAAAGTCCAAAACCATGTGTGTGAGGTGTATATTTTTGCTTCAAAGAAGATTTATTTAAGACTACCAAGAACCCTGATTTAGCCCACTGCAATGAAATCGAGCACATGCTATTTCAGAAGAATTTGGAAAATATAATGTTTAGTGTAACTGGTGAAATAACCTTAAGTTTCTACCTTAAAGGAGGTTAAGGTCAGCCTCACTGTTCATCATACATGGTTGAAAATTCAGAAAACTTGTTGTACAGTAATCAGAGATACTCCATTAAATAAGGCTGGGCCATAAATCAGTCAGGAGCAGGGTCCCATTTTTTTTTTCATCACTCTTTCTCTAATATGCATTATATATCTATTATCTATAATTTATAACCTTCTGTGGATTATAAATGGTTAAAAAATACTCATCAGATGAGTATATGACTTAATCAATAGTAAATTCATACCCCACTACAGAGCTGAAAGGATCAGAGGAGACTTTGACATTTTTTGACTGATGGGGCATGTTTGAAAATTACACAGAAATGATCGTATTACTTGATCAAACTGTTTGTATTCACTGTATTAGTTTGACATTTAATATGATGACTCAATCTAGTATATTTACATTTTTGAGGGTAATTGATGGTTTTTAAATATACGACACCGGCATACATACAGTGCATTCAGTATTCACACCCATTGATTTTATCCACATTTTGTCACGTTACAGCCTTATTCTAAAATGGATTTAAATTTTAAAAAATACTCATCAATCTAAACACAGTACCCAATAATTCCAAAGCAAAAACAGGTTTTTGCTAATGTATATAATAAAAAAAACTGAAATATCACATTTACATAAGTATTCAGACCCTGGACCAGCTGTGGTGATGAGATACCAGAGGACACATTAGTTCTGTAATGATGTGGGATCCCATGGGGAACAGAGCTCGTCAACAAGAGCCGCTGGACTGGATGGATCCACTCCAACTGTGTGTGTGTGCCTGTGAGCAGTGTGCACATACAGTGCCTTCGGAAAGTATTCAGATCCCTGGACTTTTTCCACATTTTGTTTGATTGCAGACTTATTGAAACATTTATACAAGTGTTTTTTCCCCTCATCAATCTACACACAATACCCCATAATGACGAAGCAAAAACTTTTTGGGGGGAATTTACATAACTATTCAGACCCTTTACTCAGTACTTTGTTGAAGCACCTTTGGTTGTGCTTATTATTCTTGGGTATGAGAAACTCTGGAGCTCTGTCAGAGTGACCATCGGGTTCTTGGTCGCCTCCCTGACCAAGCTTGGCACACCTGTATTTGGAGAGTTTCTCCCATTTGTCTCTGCAGATCCTCTCAAGCTCTGTCAAGTTGGATGGGGAGTGTCACTGCACAGCTATTTTCAGGTCTCTCCAGAGATGTACAATCGGGTTCAAGTCTGGTCCGTGGCTGGCACACCTGTATTTGGAGAGTTTCTACCATTATTATTTGCAGATCCTTCAAGCTCTGTCAGGTTGGATGGGGAGTGTCACTGCACAGCTATTTTCAGGTCTTTCCAGAGATCTACGATTGGGTTCAAGTCCGGTCTCTGGCTGGGCCACTCAAGGACATTCAGAGACTTCAATCAATCAATCAAATGTATTTATAAAGCCCTTTTTACATCAGTCGATGTCACAAAGAGCTATAGAGAAACCCAGACTAAAACCCCAAACAGCAAGCAATGCGGATGTAGAAGCATGGTGGCTAGGAAAAACTCCCTAGAATGGCAGGAACCTAGGAAGAAACCTAGAGAGCAACCAGGCTCTGAGGAGTGTCCAGTCCTCTTCTGGGTGTGTCAGGTGGAGATTACGTTCATAGATGACCAGCAGGGTCAAATAATAATAATCACAGTGGTTGTAGAGGGTGCAACAGGTCAGCACCTCAGGAGTAAATGTCAGTTGGCTTTTCATAGACTTCGAGACAGCAGGTGCAGTAGAGAGAGAGAGCCGTAAACAGCAGGTCCGGGACAAGGTACCACGTTCGGTGAACAGGTCAGGGTTCCATAGCCGCAGGCAGAACAGTTGAAACTGGAGCAGCCACATGACCAGGTGGACTGGGGACAGCAAGGAGTCATCAGGCCAGGTAATCATCATGCATGGTCCCAGGGCTCAGGTCCTCCGGGAGGGGATGGAGAGGGAAAGAGAATTTGAAGGAATATACTGAAATTCACACAGGACACCGGATAAGACAGGAGAATTACACCCGACACACAAACTTTTGCAGCATAGATACTGGAGGCTGGGACAGGAGAAGCCGGGAGACACGGTGGCCCCATCCGACGATAGCCCCGGACAGGGCCAACCAGGCAGGATATGACCCCACCCACGTTGCCAAAGCACAGCCCCCACACCACTAGAGGTATATCTGCAAACCACCAACTTACTACCCTGAGACAAGGCTGAGTATAGCCCACAAAGATCTCTCCCACGGCACGAACCTGAGGGGACGCCAACCCGGACAGGAAAATCACGTCAGTGACTCAACCCACTTAAGTGCCGCACCCCACCTAGGGACAGCATGAAAGAGCACTAGTAAGCCAGTGACTCAGCCCCCATAATAGGGTCAGAGGCAGAGAATTCCGGTGGAGAGAGGGGAACGGGCCAGGCAGAGACAGGAAGGGTGGTTCGTCGCTCCAGTGCCTTTCTGTTCACCGTTGCACCCCTGGACCAGGCTACACTCAATCATAGGATCTACTGAAGAGATGAGTCTTCAATAAAGACTTAAAGGTTGAGACCGAGTCTACGTCTCTCACATGGATAAGCAGACTATTCCATAAAAATTTAGCTCTATAGGAAAAAGCCCTACCTCCAGCTGTTTGCTTAGAAATTCTAGGGACAGTAAGGAGGCCTGCGTCTTGTGACTGTAGCATATGTGTAGGTATGTACGGCCGGACCAAATCGGAGAGATAGGTAGGCCACGCCCATGTAATGCTTTGAAGGTTACCAGTAAAACCTTGAAATCAGCCCTAGCCTTAACAGGAAGCCAGTGTAGAGAGGCTAGCACTGGAGTAATATGATCACATTTTTGGTTCTAGTCAATATTCTAGCAGCCATGTTTAGCACTAACTGAAGTGTTTTTAGCGCTTTATCCGGGTAGCCAGAAAGTAGAGCATTGTAGTAGTATAATCTAGATGTGACAAAAGCACGGATGAGCTTTTTTGCATAATCTTTTGACAAAAAGTTGGATTTTTGCAATGTTATCATGATGTAAATAGCGTTCTTTGAAATATCCTTGATATGTTCATAAAAAAAGAAATCAGGGTCCAGAGTAACGTCAAGGTCCTTCACAGTTTGAGACGCACAATTTGCACAACCATCAATATTATTTGTCAGATCCAACAGGAGATCTCTTTGTTTCTTGGGATCTAGAACTAGCATGTCTGTTTTGTCCAAGTTTAAAAGAATTCCGCCTTCCACTTCCTTATGTCTGAAACGCAGGCTTCCAATGAGGGAAAGTTTTGGGCTTCACCATGTTTCATCCAAATGTAGAGCTGTGTATTGTCCGCATGGCAGTGAAAGTTAACATTATGTTTCCAAATGACATCACCAAGAGGTAAAATATATAGTGAAAACAATAATGGTCTTAAAACAGAACCTTGAGGAACACCGAAACTTACAATTGATTTGTCAGAAGACAAACCGTGCACAGAGACAAACTGATATCTTTCCGACAGATAAGATCTTGTCCTTGTAGACCAATTAGGGTTTCTAATCTCTCCAAAAGAATGTGGAGATCGATGGTGTCAAAAGCAGCTCTAAGGTCTAGGAGCATAAGAACAGCCTTGGTCTGACTCCATTAAAATGTAATTAGCCTCTCTGGGATATGTGGGACGGTAGCGTTCCACTTGGCCAAAAGCCAGAGAAAATGCAGAGCGCCAAATTCCAAATAAATTCCTATAAAAATCAAACCTTCTTGAAATCACTCATGTAAGATACCAAATTAAAGCTACACTTGTTGTGAATCCAGCCAACATGTCAGATTTCAAAAAGGCTTTTCGGCGAAAGCAAACAATGTTAATATCTGAGGATAGCACCTCCATAAACAAAAGAGAGAAAACATTTCAACCCTGCAGGCGCGACACAAAACGCAGAAATAAAAATATAAATCATGCCTTACCTTTGACGAGCGTCTTCTGTTGGCACTCCAATATGTCCCATAAACATCACAAATGGTCCCTTTGTTCGATTAATTCCATCCATATATATCCAAAATATCAATTTATTTGGCGCATTTGATCCAGAAAAACACAGGTTCCAACTTGCGCAACGTGATATCTCAAAAGTTACCTGTAAACTTTGACAAAACATTTCAAACTACTTTTGCAATACCACTTTAGGTATTTTTTGAAGTAAATAATCGATCAAATTGAAGACGGGATGATCTGTGTTCAAAAAGGAAGAAAACAAACTGAAGCATGCTTTCTGGTCATGCGCCTAGTACACATGAAGTGACCCTCGTTCAAGATGGCCGTACTTCTTCATTACACAAAGGAATAACCTCAACCAATTTCTAAAGACTGGTGACATCCAGTGGAATTGGTCAGAATTGCAAGAAAGTCCCTTAGAAATCTGGATTCCCAATGAAATCATATTGAAAAGAGGGTGAACCCCCCCAAAATCGGAATGGTTTGTCCTCAGGGTTTCGTCTGCTACATAGGTTCTGTTATACTCACAGACATGATTCAAACAGTTTTAGAAACTTCAGAGAGTTTTCTATCCAAATAATATGCATATCTTATCTTCTGGGGATGAGTAGCAGGCAGTTGAATTTGGGCATGCTTTTCATCCAAAATTCCAAATGCTGCCCCCTATCCTAGAGAAGTTAACCACCTTCACGAGTGCAGTCTCAGTGCTATGATGGAGTCTAAAACCAGACTGAAGCGTTTTGTATACATTGCTTGTCATTCAGCATCGTTCACATCCTCTTAAGCTTTATCCCCCCCCCATCTCTTTAAGGATTGATCCGAATCTACTAACAGCAGTCAAGCACCCAAGCTAACTTGCTAGCTACTTCCAGACATTCCAACCCAAACAAAATGACAGCTAACGTAACAATCCCGCACAAAACCCAGAGGGTCTGGCTAGATTAAAATACCCCCCTAATTACCCTAAATCGAACACTGGTGAAACACAAGACAGACATAACCAAATGAAAAGGAAAAAAGGATCTGTGGCAGCTAGTAGACCGGCGACGACGACCGCCGAGCGCCGCCCGAACAGGGAGAGGAGCCACTTTCGATGGAATTCGTGACAACGTTACTCGCCCTAGCAGAGCTGGTTAGGCTCTTATGTTATCCAGAGAGTTGGTGACTGCAACTATGCTGTCAGATTGTCTGTTCTTAAACTCAGAGTGTTTCACGTTCAGAGAGTGCGCACTGGATGCTCTGGCAGACGACTAGGGCTGATCCGAATGTTCTGACCTTACAACGGCAGTCAAGCACCCAAGCTAACTGGCTTACATTGGTTAGCTTGCTAGCTACTTCCAGACACATAATGAGAGAACACCTCACTCTGACCATTTTCGTCACCCTATCAGAGCTGGCTATGCTGTTTTCATGTTATCCAGAGCATTGGTGACTGTAACTGTGCTGCTGGCAACAATTTAATTAAGCTTTTTTTGCCAACTTTTACTGACACTGGCCATATTCAGTGGGTGTTGAGAGTTTGTAAAATCATCAGTTATTCTGCTCTCTCTAGCACACTCAGACAAGAGTGCTCTAAAATCGGAGTAGATGGCAAGACGTAATTTACAATTGCACCCAAAATGGTTACTTGCATAGTGGAGTCTTTTGTTAAGACATTTAGCTAGCTAGCTAGGAAAACAATGAAGCATAATACCAACTCATTACGTTACTACCCTGCATGAATCTGCAAGTAGCTAACCAACCAGGTTCAATGTTAGCTAGCTAACATTAGGCTATAGCTAGCTAAGAAAATGGCTCTGAGATACAAATAATGAGATCATACACGTAACATTAGCTAGTGAGCTAGTCAGTTTTTCTTTCTGTCAAAATTAGAATTAGAATGTGTAATATCTGAAAATGTAGTTAGCTAATGTTAGACTATCTCACACATATACAGCATTCATGGTTGGACACGTCTCCTGCCGGATGCCATGGTTGCCCTTAGTTTGAAGATGTAATCCGTAGACAGGAGTTTTCTCCATCTCCTTAGCTATCATACTCGAATTCCACTGATTTCAAAACGCAGTCTGCCAAAAAACGCATTTTGATTAAAAAAAAAAGTTTACATTCAAAAGGCTCTCCTGTGAAGTAGTGACCCACGATATACATCTAGTTTCCTGAAACGGGTGACATATTTGGATATAGGCTAGTTAACTAAACATATTGACGTGATCTGTTATTAGCTAGCAAGCCACTTTGACGTGGTCCGTCAATCAATCACAAAAACATCCTATGGTGTTCTGCATTAGCATCGAACAGCCCCCGTGATATGCAGCTGTTCAGGGAAGCTAGAAACCATTATACACAGGCAGTTAGAAGAGCCAAGGCTAGCTTTTTCAAGCAGAAATTTGCTTCCTGCAACACTAACTCAAAAAGGTTCTGGCACACTGTAAAGTCCATGGAGAATAAGAACACCTCCTCCCAGCTGCCCACTGCACTGAAGATAGGAAACACTGTCACCACTGATAAATCCACCATAATTGAGAATTGCAATAAGCATTTTTCTACGGCTGGCCATGCTTTCCACCTGGCTACTCCTACCCCGGTCAACAGCACTGCACCCCCCACAGAAACTCGCCCAAGCCTTCCCCATTTCTCCTTCTCCCAAATCCGTTCAGCTGATGTTCTGAAAGAGCTGCAAAATCTGGATCCCTACAAATCAGCCGGGCTAGACAATCTGGACCCTTTCTTTCTAAAATTATCTGACAAAATTGTTGCCACCCCTATTACTAGCCTGTTCAACCTCTCTTCCGTGTCGTCTGAGATTCCCAAAGATTGGAAAGCAGCTGCGGTCATCCCCCTCTTCAAAGGGGGGGACACTCTTGACCCAAACTGCTACAGACCTATATCTATCCTACCATGCCTTTCTAAGGTCTTCGAAAGGAAGATTACCGACCATTTCGAATCTCACCATACCTTCTCTGCTATGCAATTTGGTTTCAGAGCTGGTCATGGGTGCACCTCAGCCACGCTCAAGGTCCTAAACGATATCTTAACCGCCATCGATAAGAAACATTACTGTGCAGCCGTATTCATTGATCTGGCCAAGGCTTTCGACTCTGTCAATCACCACATCCTCATCGGCAGACTCGACAGCCTTGGTTTCTCAAATGATTGCCTCGCCTGGTTCACCAACTACTTCTCTGATAGAGTTCAGTGTGTCAAATCGTAGGGTCTGCTGTCCGGACCTCTGGCAGTCTCTATGGGGGTGCCACAGGGTTCAATTGTTGGACCGACTCTCTTGTCTGTATACATCAATGATGTCACTCTTGCTGCTGGGGAGTCTCTAATCCACCTCTACGCAGACGACACCATTCTGTATACTTCCGGCCCTTCTTTGGACACTGTGTTAACAACCCTCCAGGCAAGCTTCAATGCCATACAACTCTCCTTCCGTGGCCTCCAATTGCTCTTAAATACAAGTAAAACTGAATGCATGCTCTTCAACCGATCGCTACCTGCACCTGCCCGCCTGTCCAACATCACTACTCTGGACGGCTCTGACTTAGAATATGTGGACAACTACAAATACTTAGGTGTCTGGTTAGACTGTAAACTCTCCTTCCAGACCCATATCAAACATCTCCAATCCAAAGTTAAATCTAGAATTGGCTTCCTATTTCGCAACAAAGCATCCTTCACTCATGCTGCCAAACATACCCTTGTAAAACTGACCATTCTACCAATCCTCGACTTCGGCGATGTCATTTACAAAATAGCCTCCAATACCCTACTCAACAAATTGGATGCAGTCTATCACAGTGCAATCCGTTTTGTCACCAAAGCCCCATATACTACCCACCATTGCGACCTGTACGCTCTCGTTGGCTGGCCCTCGCTTCATACTTGTCGCCAAACCCACTGGCTCCATGTCATCTACAAGATCCTGATAGGTAAAGTCCCCCCTTATCTCAGCTCGCTGGTCACCATAGCATCTCCCACATGTAGCACACGCTCCAGCAGGTATATCTCTCTAGTCACCCCCAAAACCATTTTTTTCTTTGGCAGCCTCTCCTTCCAGTTCTCTGCTGCCAATGACTGGAATGAACTACAAAAATCTCTGAAACTGGAAAAACTTATCTCCCTCACTAGCTTTAAGAGCAGCTCACAGATTACTGCACCTGTACATAGCCACCTATAATTTAGCCCAAACAACTACCTCTTTCCCTACTGTATTTAATTTATTAATTTATTTATTTTGCTCCTTTACACCCCATTATTTTTATTTCTACTTTGCACATTCTTCCACTGCAAATCTACCATTCCAGTGTTTTACTTGCTATATTGTATTTACTTTGCCACCATGGCCTTTTTTTGCCTTTACCTCCCTTATCTCACCTCATTTGCTCACATCATATATAGACTTGTTTCTACTGTATTATTGACTGTATGTTTGTTTTACTCCATGTGTAACTCTGTGTCGTATGTGTCGAACTGCTTTGCTTTATCTTGGCCAGGTCGCAATTGTAAATGAGAACTTGTTCTCAACTTGCCTACCTGGTTAAATAAAGGTGAAATAAATAAAATAAAATAAAAATGTCGCCTATCATGTTTCTCTGCATCTATTGTGATTAAACACTCTGTGAAGAGTCAGGCTAGCCTGGTTCGAAGCCTCAATCCCATCTGCCCTTAGTAGTCCCATCCTGCACCCCCTCTTCCTTCCCCATCTGATTTCATCACGACCACCATCATTGTGGTGAGAGATTTTAGCCTGCCTACAGTCTGTGGACCGACAAAGGTCCGCTGTCACCCAGGAGCCCATGTTCATAACATCGACTCCCTCTTGCCCACCGTTCTGGCCAACTACTCCAATATTGACACCATCGTCACTCACATAGGATTTAACAACCTTCGCTTTAGGCGATCTAAGTGAGGACTAAAATATTTTAAACACGCTCACTGGCACAGGGAAGATAACAATTATCTCTGGACCCCTCCGGTGCTATTGAAGGAGTTCGGAACGTGTCGGCCGATTCGCTGCCCTAAAAGAGTACCTGAAGTGTCTTTGAGACAACTTTGATTTTCTGTGGGAGCAACTGGTACTTTTAAAAAGAGATGGGGTTCCAGGATCATTTCCAGCAACATCGCCAACTGTTTTAGAGATTGACGGACAAGGTCTGGTAGTGCTCCAGTCCTCCCTATTAGGATAAGCAACAGAGGATTTGGAAACCATATCAACACGCATTGAAATGGCACTATGTCTATTGTGTGTAAACTAATTTGTATTCCTCTAACTCTGGCTTCTAGTGAGTTCATACCATTCTGATAGATTGGGGGCTGTCAGAAAACGTGGTTATAACTTTAATAATTTGATTGTTATTCAATTTCTAGTAAAACCTTTCTTGTGAATGACCTCATTACTGAGCGCAAATTTGATTGCATGTTTCTCACTGAAACATGGCTGTCTTCAGACTGTAGTACCGTTCTTATTGAAGCGTCCCCCTCCAGACTACAACTTTTCAAAATGAAAAAGGGTGGGGGGACAGACTCTATTTCTAATAATGCTCTCAGCTGTAAGGACATTTCATTTGGTGACTTTGGGTCTTTTGAGCATCACGCTATACTGTTCAAATGTCAGCCACCAATGCTGTATAGGCCACAAATGCACTGCCCCACTCTCTTTACTGATTTCTCTGAACTATGGTCTATTGTCCTTGAGAACTATGATAAAATCATATTGTTGGGGTGGTCTATTGACATATCCGCTATTGTTGATGTTGCTTTATCTGATCACCACTGTGTATTTTTTACTACCTTCTTGCTCATAGCACAGGGTAATACAAATCCAATTTTATTTGTCAAATGCACAGAATACAATAGGTGTAAACCTTACAGTGAAATGCTTACTTACAAGCCCTTAACCAACAATGCCATTTAAAGAAAAGAGTTAAAGTAAAACAAAGAGTAGCAGCAGTGTAAAAGGGGGGGGGGGGGGGGCAATGTAAATAGTCCAAGTATCCTTGGGTGTAGAAGCTGTTAAGAAGCCTTTTGGACCTGGACTTGATGCTCCAGTACTGCTTGCCATGCGGTAGCAGAGAGAACAGTCTATGACTAGGGTGGCTGGAGTCATTACTGAATGCATAATTTAAAATATATATACCATCTCCTATTCTGCCTTCCTTTTGTGGTGATTTAATTGACAACTTTAATAGCAAATCAAGGGCAACCATTGATGCCATTTATTTACATTTTTGATTTAACTAGGCAAGTCAGTTAAGAACAAATTCTTATTTACAATGATGGCTATGCTCCAGTAAGGTTGAAAAGACCTAATTCCAAACAGATGAGTGATGAGTGAGGATGATTGAGGAA
Source organism: Oncorhynchus nerka (assembly GCF_034236695.1). Taxonomy (NCBI): domain Eukaryota; kingdom Metazoa; phylum Chordata; class Actinopteri; order Salmoniformes; family Salmonidae; genus Oncorhynchus; species Oncorhynchus nerka. The sequence continues at coordinate 38,192,453 of NC_088423.1, read as the reverse complement.
CCAAATCAATTAAAGATAAATTGCAGAAGGCAGAGCAGAAGTGGAGAAAGTAAAAGTTGAAGGTCCGTTATGATATTCTGAGAGAGTAACTTGGCATATACAGATAACAAGGTCATTTGAAATGCCAGGTTGGCTCATTTTTCTAACTTTATCCCTAATAATCAGAATAATTAGAGAGTGCTCTTCTCTCTAATTGATTGATTGCCTGTTAAATCCTATCTCCTTTCAGAGATAAGATAGCAAACATTAGGCTGGGTATCAGTCAAGCAAGACCTGATGAGAAGTTTGATATGTGCCCTAGCCTACCACGCAAAGGCACTATGGAGTTATTTTCCCTAGTTGACACAGATATGCTATGGAAAGTGATATCACAACTTAAGCCTGTCTTCTCGATCTTATCCCCACCACCTTCTTCTAAACTGTTTTTAATTACATAAGAAGAATTGAAAGCTCTTGTTAATCACTCCCTGTTCACAGGCACTTTCGCCACTGCACTAAAAATTGCTATGGTGGAACCCCTTCTGAAGAAAAGTAATCTAGATTCTTCAGCTTTTAGCAATTTTGCTCCAACCTTCCATTCTTAAGCAAAATTCTGGAGAAATTGGTTTTCAAACAGCTAAATGATTTTTTAAGTGCCAACTGTATTTAAAAAACAAACATCCAATCAGGTTTTCATGCCCACCACAGCAAATAGCACAGCAAAGAGACTGGTAAATAATTTTAGAGCCAACACAGATTCCAAACAGCTATCTGTTCGACCATATTACAGTCCTTTTGGACAGACTGGAAAGGTGAGTTGGCCTCTCTGGTCCAGTTCTAAATTAGTTTATGGCCTATTTAACCGATCTAGAGTTTTTTGCCACCCTTGGCGAAGATAACATAATATATATCACATCAGGCGTTCGACAATGTTCGATTTTGGTTCCGGTACTGTTCAGTTTATATATGTTACCTCTTGGCAGCATTGTCTCAAGGCATTGAGATTCACTGCTACGCAGATGATACACAGCTTTACAGTTCTGTGTCACCAGAGGTTTTTAGCTCCACATATAAATTATTAGACTGCATTAGTGATTTAAATACTTAGATGGCTCACAACTTCCTAACTGAGTGCTGAGCCAAAGCACACAGAGAGAGAGCACAGAGAGAGAGAGAGTCTGGCCACGCATTTGAATTCAGGGCAATAAAGATGAAACACCAGGTTAAAAACGTAGGTGTCATTTTAGATTCTGTACTCAATTTCGAATCACACATTAGGAATGTGACCAAAATAGCTTTGTGTCACTTGAGGAACATTGCCAAGGTGCATCCGTTTCTATCTCAGGCTGATCCATGCTTTTATTACAAACAGGCCTGACCACTGTAATGCTCTCCTGTCTGGTCTACCCAATAAAGCCATTGATCAACTACAAAACATACAAAATGCACACACATTACACTGGATGCCTATGAGTTTTAGAATTAATTTTGAGATTCTTCTATTGGTTTTTAAATCAATCCATGATTGTACACCCCAATACATCACAGGCATGCATTTGAGTTAATGTACCCAGTAGGTCCCTCAGGTCCTCTGACACTGGCCTTTTAACTATCCCAAAGCCTAGGACTGAGAGGCAGCCTTTTAGTTACTATGTCCCCTGCCTCTGGAATAGCCTGCCAGAGAACCTAAAGATGGCAAAACTTTGGACATATTTAAGATACAGTATATCTTAAATCACACCCTTTAGCTTAGCTTTTTTTAGTATTTTATTGTTATTCGTTATTTATACTCCTATGTTTGTTGTGAAGTAAATCTTTCTGTTTTTATTTTCATAGTTGTTTTTTATTCATTTTTTTGCTGTTAAGTGCAAAGTGTTGCATTCATGTCTGGAATGTGCTATATAAATAAAGCCTGATTTGATTTAATGTAAAAACAATGTAGGCCTTCACTATGTAAAGCCTATGTTGGTTGGAAAAAAGTACATTATTTCTACTTACAGCTATGTTTAGCCAACTGTACAACGATTCCACTGGTAGCTTGCAAAGTAAACATTATTAGCTAACAGTACTGTCACGCCTTGACCTTAGAGAGCCTTTTTATTTCTCTATTTGTCAGGGTGTGTTTTGGGTGGGCATTCTAGTTTTGTTATTTCTTTGTTGGCCGGGTATGGTTTGTTGTCTCTGATTGGGAATCATACTTAGGCAGCTTGTTTTTCACCTGAGTTTGTGGGATCTTGTTTTTGCACAGTAGCTGTCTAGCCCTGCAGAACTTTACGTCCGTTCGTGTTTTGTTGATTTTTGGTGTCATTTGAAAATAAAGAAAAAATGTACGCCTACCACGCTGAACCTTGTCCCCTAACGACGGACGTAACAGAAGATCCCACCACCAAGTGACCAAGCAGCGTGCCCAGGAGTGGAGGACATCCTGGACCTGGGAGGAGGTAATGGCAGAGGACAAGACCCTGCCATGGAAGCAGGCGGAGGCAGCGAGAGAGGAATGGCGACATGACCAGGAATCTAGGACACGATGCAAGCACGAGAGGCAGCCCCAAAAAAATGTTTTGGGAGGGGGCACACAGAGTGGGGTGAGGAGTGAACCAGAGCCAGTCACGGGGTTGAGTGAGGAGCTCCACGCAATATTCCGGAGAGAGGTGCTGGCGTTGAGAGCGCTGCAGAGCGGGCGTGCTGAGGAGCGTGACACCAGTCCGGTATCATGTGCACGCACTGGTTTTACGCATCTGGCCTCCGGTGCGCCTTCCCAGTCCGGTGCGTCCTGTGTCTCCTCCGTGCACTCGCCCTGGGGTGTGTGTCACCGTTCAGGCACCATGTTATGCGGTTCTACATACCGTGTCTCCAGTGCGCCTTCACAGCCCAGTGCGTCCTGTGCCAGCGCCCCGCAGTTGCCGGGCTAGGGTGAGCATCCAGCCAGGACGCGTTGTGCCAGCTCTACGCTCCAGACCTCCAGTCCGCCTCCACGGCTCATTATATCCTGCACCGGCTCTATGCACTATGCCTCCAGTGAGCCTTCACAGTCCAGTGCGTCCTGTGCCAGCGCCCCACACTTGCCGGGCTAAAGTGAGTATCCAGCCAGGACGGGTTGTGCCAGCTCTGTGCTCCAGACCTCCAGTGCGTCTCCACGGCCCAGTATATCCTGGGCCGGCTCCACGCACCAGGCCTCCAGTGCGTCTCTCCAGCCCGGTGCGTCCTGTGCCAGCTCTACGTACCCAGCCTCCGGTGATGATCCATGGCCCGGAGTCTCCAGCGACGGTCTGCGGCCCGGAGTCTCCGGCGATGGTCTGCGGTCCGGAGTCTCCGGTGACGATCTGCGGTCCGGTTCCTCTGGCAACAATCTAAGATCTGGAGCCTCCGGAGATTATCCACAGTCCGGTTCCATGGATCAGGGCGTGACACAGATCAGGGCGTGACACAGGCATAGTTCACTTTTATTTTATATCACTCAAATATCAAATTAATGGTGACCGATATTTAGATATCATGAGGCTATCCTCCCGTATCTGAAATGACATGATCAATTGATGTTTACTGAAAAGCATGCATGTACTTGCTGTATAACTCTGATGATAGAACTAAATGTGGGCAATTGTTTAGCATGGAATAACACAAAAAATATAGATTTCTGACTATGTTCTTCAAGAGGTGATGATATTACAACCTAATAGTTAACATTTACTTTTTTTACGGCACACATTTACGGCACACTCTTGTCAATGGTTTTAGCGGAGCTAGGGGTTTCTTATTGGTCTATTAACTAATTTACTGTCTGGTGATGTCACCAAATTTCCAGCAGCCTTTTCAAACAGCTCTTACACTAAAAGGGCATAATCATCAGTTGAACAATTTCAACGTATTATTCCAACTTCATAGTGTGGAAATATACAGTGACTGTACGAAACATTAAGGACAGTTTTTGACTGCACTGGGCCTTCGGGAAAATAAACGTAAAGTAAAAGCAGAGCCAGCAGAATCACTCTAACAGCCCTACACAATTTTTGTTTTACCTTTATTTAAGTAGGCAAGTCAGTTAAGAACAAATTCAGATTTTCAATGACTGCCTAGGAACAACGTGTTAACTGCCTGTTCAGGGGCAGAAAAACAGATTTGTACCTTGTCAGCTCAGGGGTTTGAACTTGCAACCTTCTAGTTACTAATCCAACGCTCTAACCACTAGGCTAACCTGCCCCTGTAGCATCATTACCCAAGCTAAATAACATAATGAGCTATTATCTGCTGTTATCTCTTTCCAGGTCAACACAGTACGTTTTTAAATATTATTAAATGTTTATTGTGTGTATATTATTTTGCCCATCTGCAATAAGTACACAGAATACTAAAATCAAATTAAATCAAATGTTAATTGTCACAACGGCCGAATACAACAGGTGTAGACCTTTCTGTGAAATGTTTACTTACTAGCCCTTAACCAACAATGCAGTTCAAGAAATAGAACATTAAGGAATTAATTAATAAATAAACTAAAGTAACACAATAAAATAAAAAGTAACACAATAAAATAACAATAACGAGGCTTTACGCAGGGTCAATGTGTGAGGGTACAGGTTAGCCGAGGTAATTTGTAGGTAAGGGTAAAGTGACTATGCATAGATAATAAACAGTGAGTATCAGCAGTGTAAAAACAAAAAGGGGGGTCAATGTAAATAGTCCAGGTGATCATTTGATTAATTGTTCAGCAGTCATGTGGCTTGGGGTAGAAGCTGTTAAGGAGCCTTTTGGACCTAGACTTTGTGCTCCGGTACCGCTTGCTGCGAGTTAGTTGAGAGAAGAGTCAATGACTTGGGTGACTGGAGTCTTTGACAATTCTTTGGGGCTTTCTTCTGTCCTGGATGGCAGGAAGCTTGGCCCCAGTGATGTACTGGGCCATACGCACACTACCCTCTGTAACGCCTTACAGTCGGATACTGAGCAGTTGCTATACCAGGCGGTGACGCTTTCAATGGTTTATCTGTAGAACTTTCTGAGGATCTGGGGACCCATAGCAAATCTTTTCATTCTCCTGAGGGTGAAAAGGCGTTGTTGTGCTCTCTTCACGACTGTCTTGGTGTGTTTGGATAATGATAGCTTGTTTGTGGTGTGGACACCAAGGAACTTGAAACTCTCAACCCGCTCCACTACAGCCCTGTGGATGTGAATGGGGGCATGTTCGGCCCTCCTTTTCCTGTAGTCCACAATCAGCTCCTTTCTCTTGCTAAATAGTTGCTGAATGTACAAGTTTATTAATACAAAAAACTAAATTTTTAAGTAAAATATTAGCTTTTGTATGAAGCTAATTTGACCTATGCACTAACAAGGCTTTTTAGCATACACAGCTTGAATAATGCTAGAGTACTGTAGCATTGTTCATATACTGTACTAAAACAACAGATGTACTCATATTGGATGGTGTCACACCCTGATTTGTTTCACCTGTCTTGTGCTTGTCTCCACCCCCCAGGTGTCTCCCATTTTCCCCATTATCCCCTGTGCATTTACACCTGTGTTTTCTGTTCGTCTGTTGCCAGTTTGTCTTGTCTCATCAAGCCTACCAGTGTGTTTTTATGTACTCCTATTTGCCTGCTCCCTGTTTCGTAATAAACTTCTATGATTCGAACTGTCTGCATCTGGGTCGTATCCTGAACTCTGATAGGATGGGTTACTTAGGATTCAAACCTTCTCTCAAACAGCCTAAAACATACTCTTAGATTAGGTTTACCCCATTAATGTACTTGGTAATGTAAACGTGTTTTTCATGTAAGACATCATCACATTCCACTCATTTAAACATTATGGGGAGGTTTTCCCCGACACAGATTAAGCCTAGTCCGAGGCTAAAAAGCAAGATCCTTGGAAAATCTCCACTCAAAATCATTTCTAGTACAGGACTAGGAGTAATCTGTGTCCACGAAACTGCTCCTTAACCCTGTATTTGACCTAGCATAATACATGAGCCTATTCATATGGGAAATGGACAAGGCAGTTGACAGCTTTTGAAGATATTTTGAAGCTATACAAATCAAATAAATTTGTCACAGTGCAGTTATATTAACAAGAATGTAAGCTTTCTGCCCATATGAGATATGTCTATGTCCTGGGAGAATGTTTTGTTACTTACAACCTCATGCTAATCACATTATCCTGCGTTAGCTCAACCGTCCCGCAGAAAGCTTTGTCAAATGAATGCAACCCTCCGGCTACTAGTCCACTGCTCTAACCACTAGACTACCCCAAACAGATAGTATTTCACAAAAACATATTTTTTAATCTTGATTACATTGCAATATACTGTTCATTGACTACACCGTAGTACCCTCCAAGCTTATCATTACACTCGGGCCCCTGAGTCTGATACCAGCCCTGTGCAACTGGTTCCTGGACTTTCTGACAAGGTAGGCAACACCTCCACTATGCTGATCCTCAACCCAGGTGCCCAACAAGGGTACGTGCTCAGCCCCCTCCTGTACCCTCTGTTCACCCTGCGTGGCCACACACGCCTCCAACTCAATCATCAAGTTTGCAGACGACACAACAATGGTAGGCCTGATTACCAACAATGACGAGACAGCCAAAAGGGAGGGGGCAGCCCTAGCGGTGTGTTGCCAGGAAAATAACCTAACCCACAACGTTAACCAAATGAAGGAGCTGATTGTGGACTTCAGGAGACAGCAGAGGGAGCATGCCCCCATCCACATTGACGGGGCCACACTGGAGAAGATGAAAAGCCTCAAGTTCCTCAGCATACACATCGTTGAGAATCTGAAATGATCCACCCACAGAGACAGTGTTGTAAAGAAGGCTCAACAGCGCCTCCTTAAACTCAGGAGGCTGAAGAAATTTGATGTGTCACCTAAGACCCTTACAAATTTTGCAGATGCAACACTGAGAGCATCCTGTTGGGCTGTATCACCGCCTGGTATGGCAACTGCATCATACACTGCCTGCCCTCCAGGATATCTACAGCACCCAGTGTCACAGGAAGGCCAAGAAGATCATCAAGGACCTCAGCCACCCGAGCCGCTGCCTGTTCATCTCGCTAGGTCAGTACAGGTGCATCAAAGCTGGTACCGAGAGACCGAAAAAAAAGTTTATATCTCAAGGCCATCAGACTGTTAAATAGCCATCACTAGCCGGCCTACACCAAGTACCCTACCCTGAACTTAGTCGCTGTCCCTAGCCGGCTACCACCCGTTACTCAACCCTACGCCTTAGAGGCTACAGCCCCATGTCCATAGACATGGATCACTGGTCACTTTATTAATGGAACACTGGTCCCTTTAATAATGTTGACATACTGTTTTACCCATTTCATATGCATATACTGTATTATAGTCAAGACCATCCTATTAATATATTGCTGTACATATACTATTCTATCCTACACCTGCTCGTCGAACATCTCATTCAAAAATCATACGCATTAATAGGAAGTTGATCCCACCTTTGCTCATATTTTTTATTTTATTTTATTTCACCTTTATTTAACCAGGTAGGCAAGTTGAGAACAAGTTCTCATTTACAATTGCGACCTGGCCAAGATAAAGCAAAGCAGTTCGACACATACAACGACACAGAGTTACACATGGAGTAAAACAAACATACAGTCAATAATACAGTATAAACAAGTCTATATACAATGTGAGCAAATGAGGTGAGATAAGGGAGGTAAAGGCAAAAAAAGGCCATGGTGGCAAAGTAAATACAATATAGCAAGTAAAACACTGGAATGGTAGATTTGCAATGGAAGAATGTGCAAAGTAGAAATAAAAATAATGGGGTGCAAAGGAGCAAAATAAATTAATTAATTAAATACAGTAGGGAAAGAGGTAGTTGTTTGGGCTAAATTATAGGTGGGCTATGTACAGGTGCAGTAATCTGTGAGCTGCTCTGACAGTTGGTGCTTAAAGCTAGTGAGGGAGATAAGTCTTTCAAGTGTTATAACAGCCCCCATATAACTTCCCTCTTCTGGGAAGGCTTTATGTTGGAACATTGCTGATGGGACTTGCTTCCATTCAGCAACAAGAGCATTGGTGAGGTTGGGCACTGATGTCTGGCAATTAGGCCTGGCTCACAGTCGGCGTTCCAATTCATCCCAAAGGTGTTCGATGGGTTTGAGGTCAGAGCTCTGTGCAGGCCAGTCAAGTTGTTCCACAGTTGTTCACACAAACAATTTCTGCATGGACCTCGCTTTGCGCAAGGGGGCATTGTCAGGCTGAAACAAGAAAGGGCCTTCACCAAACCTTTGCCACAAAGTTGGAAGCACAGAATCGTGTAGAATGTCATTATATGCTGTAGCGTTTAGATTTCCCTTCACTGGAACAAAGGGGCCTTGCCCAAACCATGAAAAACAGCCCCAGACCATTATTCCTCCTCCACCAAACTTTACAGTTTGCACTATGCATTGGGGCAGGTAGTGTTCTCCTGGCATCTGCCAAACCCAGATTCGATTCGGACAGTCAGATAGATGGTGAAGCGTGATCCATCCCCCTGCTCCAGAGTCCAATGGCAACGAGCTTCACGCTGCTCGGCCACGGAAACCCATTTCATGAAGCTGGCAACGAACAATTGTGCTGACGTTGCTTCTAAAGGCAGTCGATATTAGCGCGCTACGCACTGCAGCACTCACCGGTCCCGTTCTTTGAGCTTGTGTTGCCTACCACTTCGCGGCTGAACCGTTGATGCTCCTAGATGTTTTTACTTCACAATAACAGGACTTACAGTTGCCTGGGGCAGGTCTAACTGGGCAGAAATTTGACAAACTGACTTTTTGGAAAGGTTGCATCCTATGACGGTGCCAATTTGAAAGTTACGGACCTCTTCAGTAAGGCCATTCTACTGCCAATGTTTGTCTATGGAGATTGCATGGCCGTGTGCTCGACTTCATACCCCTGTCAGCAACTGCTGTGGCTGAAATAGCCGAATTGACTAATTTGAAGGGGTGTCCATATACTTTGTATATATAGTGTATAAAAGGTGTGCCGTGAGAGCGTTAGAAGAGGGTCAAATGAATGCATCATGGCCAGTGCGTGAGAGTGGGCAGCTCTACCAACTGTAGCATATCATACTAATTTGAGTGTCTCTTATTTTCATTTCCCTATTACGCCTAGTCTATGACACCAGGCTGCAGATTAGCTCAATAGACAATTTCTCAGCATCTGAGTATCACAGAATGTGTGGAAACGCTAAAATGTAATGTTTATTTTGGGTAATTTAAACCATTAAGTTGTGATACAAGAGAAATTAAGAGAAAAATTACCACAGTTTGCGCATTTAAGTTAATAAAGACTGTACTGTATATAAGCGCTTTTAGGGTTAAGGAACTATAGTGTTTTCTATTATTGGCCACTTTTACCATGTTTCTCCTTTTTTTGTTGGATTTTACTTGAAATATACTAATTCATGTAACCATGCTATAACTTATTGATTACTTTACATGTATAAGGAATGTATTTATTGGGGGTCAATCAAGGGTGGATAGGAATGTGGTGTATAGAAAGTTACTGACTGAGACAAGGGGAAGTGCAATAAGTTCATATTCTGTTCCTAAGGACAGGGGCAAAGGGGAGAAGTCTTGTTTCAGTTCCTGATAAGGAAGGAATTAGGGAGGCACAAGGAATTCGGCTTGAGATCAAGTCAACAGATGAAGTGAAAAGAAATCTCTGAGAGGGGGGCCAGAGGGGCCACCACAACGACCCTCCTACTACAGTGTCCTATCTCACACACATACATTTCCACGCCCTCAAAGGTTTTAGCATCAGGCAAGGCCATGACTACATAAGTGAGAGGAACCAATTAAGTTCCTGCCTAGCAACAGAGATGTATTGGCTGTCTAGGTGTGTAAGGAGTTGACCTCTCCTAGTAGGAGGTCACAAATATATGTGCTTGTTGAATCATGCTTTGTCTTTGTATTACATTTCATTTACATTTGTCATTTAGCTCTTTGTACAAATTGACCCAGTGGGTGAATAAACTTGGTCTGAGCTTTTCTAGTTGTTCGTTTGAGTTTTTACTCTGTTTGTTCAGAACCTAACCGTTTGTTCTTTTTGGTATCCTATACCTCTTGTCAAGCATATTTGCAGAAATGCAGCAGTGCTTTGTGCTTTGAGAAGGAAAACTCCCTCTGCTTCCTAATTGCATTTGCTGTCACCATCCGTCATGTAAAGCTCAAATAGCACTGGCACTAAACAAGACCCTCATACCTCACCTCTAATGTTAGCTAACAGAAAGACCCCCATGAGCAAATGTTCTTAGTGGAACGAATAAACTGTGCAGTACAGTTAACATTAAATCACCTGAAATTAAACAACTGCAGCAGACATTTCCTTAAGAAATCGAACAGGGTTGATTTGTTCGGCCAAAACGTTCTTCAACTTCAAGCTGTGAAATAATCACGCCTACTCCTCTCCACAGTTTTCAGGCTGCCAAACTCCCCATGACACCAAACACTACAATGAATTCAAGCACAATAAGAGTCCTGACAGTGAGAATTGATTGGCCATAGGTTAGTGAAAAAAAATTACAATTCTCTATGGCTTTTAAAAAATAAGTTCAAACATCCAAGTGTTTTTCACTTTCAACCTTTCATTCTAAAACTATTGCTTTTCACTTTAAACCTTTTCTTTCTCAAGTTTTCCTTCTTACAGTTTTTCTCAATTGCTAAAACACTAAAACCCATTGGCTGAACAAAGTTCTCAGTTACCTGGACTCATTTAGCTAATTATGCAGTCTGTTGTCTAAACCTTAAACCATTTCACATGGTAAAACACAATTTGCAGATCTCACTTAGACTTTTCAGCAAAACTCTAAACACATTCTCATTTTCAAAACACATTCTGCACTCTAATGCACATGTCATCCATACTGGTCTAGAGTATGTAGAGTATGAATGTGAAAACTATTTCTAAGATGCATACTTTCAGTTTTTCCAAACTCACTTCACTTGCATGTAAGAAGGAGGTTTGCACTACCGGTGCTGGCACATGTACAGATCAAATGCACAGCTGGAAAGCCAATTAAGTTGTTTACATGTCCTAATAATTTGAAAGATTGCTCAGAAAACTAGGTGTTTTAATCAGCTTATGCTTACTTTGATTTTGACCTAACACCAATAAAGATAAGCAGAGTAAGGTGTTTGCCAGACTATGTCCATACTCCTACTGCCATAATCAATTTAATATTAAATTATTAGTGTGAATGTAATTGTATTCAATGACATTCAATTCAGCCTTGAAATGTGTACGTTTAAGTTTGTTCCACCTGAGTGAGTCTGACCACAAGTCAGAGACCACTGTGATGACACACCAAATAGTTTGATGAATTGAATCCTTTTTGTCTTCTCTGCTATTTCCTGGTTCCTAAAATTCGAATAGTTTGCCCAATTTCAGTTTATGTGAAGAAAAAAAACAAGCAAGTATAGTGTAGTGAATCATTGTACAATCTAAACTGCTGTGAAATATCTTTTCCATAAACAAAAATATTGTATTTTCAGCTTTTTGAAGCTGGTGTACAAAACCAAAAATAAAACACACAAAAAGTTACATACAGGGCATTCAGAAAGTATTCAGACCCCTTGACTTTTTCCACAATTCATTACGCTACGGTCTTATTCTAAAATTTATTTTTATTTTTATCCCTCGTCCATCTACAAACAATACCCCATAATGACAAAGCAAAAAGAGGTTTTTAGACATTTTTGCAAATGTATAAAAAAAAGTATGGTGGGATTTGAAGCAGCATTCCTCTCAGTTTCCTTAGTTTCCTCTCAGTTTGCTATTCCATTAGACTCTGGTGAGGGTCAAGATGGTGTAGTGAACCTCTAGCTATAAGTCTGCCCGCACTGCTTATCTAAATGAAACCAATCCTGGGGGTCAGCCTTTATCTGAGAACACTGGCTAAGAACAGGGCCTCAAAAAACAGCCTGCTCCAGATTAGTCCTCACATCCCCCTGTTTGTGAAGTGATGTAAGATTCAGTGTGTGTAATTGACTGCCATAAAATGTTAGCCCTTGGTGAAATGACCTACAATTAGCTTATATCAGATAGTAGGGATCCACACTGTGCTTAGAGGTGAAAGCCTTACTTCTGCTCTAGTGGTGAAGTACAGTAGGTGGTAAATAACACTGTTAAAACAGTCTATGCTTTATTTAAAGTGCATAAGTGGTTAGTCAGTGTTTGAGCAATTCGCTGCTGAAGAATAAAATCTTAATGCTTCGCCTTGTCTAAACTCTCATGATTAATATCCCTTTATTATGAATGCACCCCAGGTCAGGGTTAAACACTGATTTCATTCTACACAAGGAAAATCAATGTATAACTGTATATCATTTGAACATTTCTGTATTTAAAGCGTCCATGGGTATTATGCATTGTACTGTGGAAAAAAAATGAATAGCAAAATGGGTGTTCTCAGCAAAACTTTCAAAATGGGTCAAAACGGTGTAAAAGTGACACTAACCACAACAATGTTTACATCCTTTTATTTTTACCGTTATTTAACTAGGCAAGTCATTTAAGAACAAATTCTTATTTTCAATGACAGCAGGTTAACTGCCTTGTTCAGGGGCAGAATGATAGATAAGCTACGCTGCCGCCCCAATGTATATTGTAAGCCATTCTGCTCCAATCCATTTTATTGATGACACAGCAAATTGTATGATGTGATGTTTCTTCTGGTTAGGGACATATGCTGCATCATATGTGTGATGAAGTTTCAAACCTCCAGTGGTTACTGTGGGGATTTTGGAAGGGTGAGCTGATCCTAAATCTGTGCTTAGGGGCAACTTCTTCCAAAGCTATTTGATGGATGGATGTTTGAATAACTGGTCAGGCCCATCAACGGGCATCAGCTTTCCTTTCTGCAAAATAATGGTAACATGTTTGATGTCAATGAGTTTGGGGAGTCTGGTCTTCTGAAGTTGTGGTTTAGTGGCTTATATACAGTGCCCTCCGTAATTATTTGAACAGTAAAGCATTTTTTCTTATTTTGTCTCTATACGAAATCAAACAATGCCTATGAAGTTAGAATTCAGACTGTCAGCTTTCATTTGAGGGTATTTTCATTCATGTAGTGTAGAACGTGTAGAAATTACAGCCCTTTTTGTACATAGTCCCCCCATTTCAGGGGAGCAAAAGTATGGGGTCAAATTCACTTATTATGTGTATTAAACAGTGGCGGACGGTGCCGTTTAAGGTTTAAGATGAGGGAGGACATACCTTTTTTTTATGAGCATGGCCTTATTTCTATTACAGGATATTAAATTAATGTCATTCATATTCCATTCACCCAGCTCAATGTAATATCAATAAGTTTAGGTTACTACATGATGCTAGAGTTTTCCCTATACCCATCATGAGGTTGCTGCAACCTAGCCTATGAAGGAAAGTTTACAATGTAGGTGCGCAGGTCGAGAGAAAAAATGTCAAGGTGACAGACAGTGACACATTCAATACCGCCTTGCACACTCTTGCCTGCATCTAGCTGCTCTAGGGTGTAATCACTAGTTCAACAGTTGCAAACGAGCATTTTTATTGGACAAATTCAAGTATGTTTATCCCTGTTACATTGCGTTTGCTTCCATTTTAAAAAAAAGTTTTTCAACAGAATCTGCGGAATGAAAACACTTTCATAGCAGCCACACACAAACAGCATAATTCCTTCTTACATTTACACGCTCTCCTCATTTCACCTTTTTCCTTCGCTTGTGGACTTCAGTGCACAACACAACAACTGTCTGTGACCAGGCACAAAAAACTTTCCAAGCCAAACCTTTATATCATAACCACTAACCGGTACACATAGCCTACATTGTTGTCACCATATAGTGTCATAGTCAACGTAGCTACTAGATCTAACGTGTTAGTAAACCCGCTACCATCATGCAGTACAATGTACATTCAGCAGCTCAGCAGTTACACCGGCAGGCCCCAGTGGCAATAAATGAATTAAACCAAAAGCTTTCCTTGACATGGAAAAGTTCCAGTGTTGGACAGCCAGCTAACTAACATAGCATCCCTCTCTGTTTGAGCCGGGTATTTAAGTAGGCTAAAAGCTAGCTGTATTCATTCGCTAAATAGCTAAGTGAAAGTGAAAGTGAAAGTGAAAAAAAATACTATGAAATATACAGTATACAGAACAAAACATGTTAAGTGTTGGTTTCATGAGCTGAAATAAAAGATCCCAGAAATGTTTCATATGCATAAAAAGCTTATTTCTCTCTAATTTTGTGCACAAGTTTGTTTCCATTCCTGTTAGTGAGCATTTCTCCTTTGGCACAATAGTCCATCCACCTGACAGGTGTGGCTTATCAAGAAACTAATTAAACAGCATGATCATTGCACAGGTGCGCATCTTGTGCTTAGGACAATAAAAGGTCACTCTAAAATGTGCAGTTTTGTCTCACAACACAATGCCACAGATGTCTCAAATTTTGAGGGAGAGTGCAATTTGCATGCTGACTGCAGGAATGTCCACAAGAGCTGTTGTCAGAGAATTTAATGTTCAGTTCACCTCCAATATCGTTTTAGAGAATTTGGCAGTATGTCCAACCGGCCTCACATCCGCAGACCACGGGTAACCATGCCAGCCCAAGACCTCCGGATCCGGCTTCTTCGTCTGCAAAATCATCTGAAACTAGACACCCGAACAGCAGATGAAACTGAGGATTATTTCCTTCTGTCAATAAAGCCCTTTTGTGGTGAAAAACTCATTGTGATTGGCTGGGCCTGGCTCCCAAGTGGGTGTCCTCCCAGACCTCAAAAGTGGTCTCCTGATATGGTTTAAGCATTATTATGGAATTTTGTTGATTTTCTATTACAAACGTGTGACTTTGTGAGCGGAAACCTAAAAATATAACATTTTAAACCTGTGAATTTCAGTCAGTTGACAGCCTCATTTATTTGTTCATTAGTAGGCCTGCTTTTAGCCGACTTGCATAGTACAACTTGGGTTGGCCTGACTGTGAAAGACCAATATGGAATGTATCATTTTAGGTAATTCAGAGTACAAACCAAGCATTTTCACTTTTTCTCATAGAGGTTTTCACACAGTTCGCTGGTACTGTATAGAACCCTATGGCTGTGGCCAAAACGCTGTATGTGTGTGTGTGTCTGTGTGTGGATGATTTGTCAAATGGATCCGCATGGGTCGATGGACAACTCCAGTGGAATAGTGTAGTATAGAACAGAATAAACAAGAATATAATATAATAGAATAGGTTAGATTAGGTTAGGATAGAATAGTATTGTACACCTAAAATTTTACTTTGGCTCCCCACGAAAAAACTCAGGCAAATTTCGAATATGCCTATTTGAATATTGGGTTTCCATCATATCAGGAATAAAAAAATTGGACCAGGGGTCACCATATGTCTGGATATTGTCTCTTTATTAAGTTCAATAATATAATGTTTTTGGCATTGAGATTAATAGTACATTTGTTGGAGAGAGATTTGTCTATACTATACAAACAGAGGGCAAAGGGACAATATAATTTGTTTTCTACCACGCAGGCATTGTGCCACTAAGAATGAGTGAGACAATACAGTAATTGTTTATTGCTCAGTCTGTCTGAGCAGAATTATGTTCAAAAGAGTGCCAGGGATTTGGAGATTTTATTTACAGGTTGTCACAACAGGATAAAGGGACACTGCTATGCAACGTCTTCAAATCAGTGTTTATGTTACAACAAGCTGATTTGTTTGACATATGGACATCCTACAACACTGTACTTTTTAGCCCTCACATTGTTACACTAGAATGTGAATGTAATACAAACTAAATGGCATTGGGGGATGGCCTCATGAACAGTCTGAGCACAACATCAATACACGGCTGACATAACTGTTCACAACCGCAAGGTCGTGAAAGGACAGGAACACCATCCCTCATGCTAGTGATTCTTCCACACAAATACACACACACACACACACACACACACACACACACACACACACACACACACACACACACACACACACACACACACACACACACACACACACACACACACACACCTCTCTTTGTCTTCCTGGGGTTAGTGACAAATAGCGGGGAGGCAGTTGGGAGCTACAGGCTTACTCGCCATGCCTGTTACAATCAATATTTAGCTCCAGGGAATTTCAGGACCAAACTAACTGAAGCTCGAGAAATCGACACCAGACTACAGCCAAGGTTTTGTTCTACACTCATTCAGACTATTACAATGAAAAGTACATCTGATTGATTACATCTATCCCATTGGTCTGTTTTCCACAGAAGAATTGGGAGATTTCTCTATAAGATCATTAGGACTAGGGATGCACGATATATCGGTGAACATATCGGAATTGGAAGATATTAGCTAAAAATGCCAACATCAGTATCGGCCCAATGTCTAGTTTAACGCCGATGTCAAAGCTGACGTGCATATCTATATAACATAGGTACATGATATAATGACACTACGTAACATTTTGCGCTACACGTGTAACACGGTATTCCTAACCTAGCCCACAATGTCTGCTGTGTGAATCCAGCAGTCAACACGTCGAGCAGTCATTTGAAAGAGTAAGAACATTTCAGTGAGACAACTCAAAGGCTAAATTCATTAATGCCAAGATAATGTAATTCCTTGTCCTTGACAATCAACCATTCTCTGTCGTGGGGGGTGATGGCTTTCGCAACTGGTCGAGCACCGGTACACACTACCAAGTGCGCTTTTTTTCAAATGTTGCCCTACTGGAGTTACACAGTAATAGCGTCACTGCTATTAGCTTCACAACATACTATGGAACGCCGTTTGGGTCTTTGCGTGTCAAAAAAGATACATGTCAAATAACACTATTTGACAATAACTGTAAGGACCGACACTGGAGTCGAGAAGAAGATACAGGGAGTTAAACATTTAATGAGGAACACACAAGGAACAAGACAGGAACAGCGTCAGCACACGGTTAACAAAATGACATGCAAACGTTAATGCGGAAGCGGGCAACAGAGCTGGGGGACAGACAGTTATAGGGAAGCGGGGAACAGAGCTGGGGGACAGACAGTTATAGGGAAGCGGGGAACAAAGCTGGGGGACAGACAGTTATAGGGAAGGGGGAACAGAGCTGGGGGACAGACAGTTATAGGGAAGCGGGGAACAGAGCTGGGGGACAGACAGTTATAGGGAAGCGGGGAACAGAGCTGGGGGACAGACAGTTATAGGGAAGCGGAGAACAGAGCTGGGGGACAGACAGTTATAGGGAAGCGGGGAACAGAGCTGGGGGACAGACAGTTATAGGGAAGGGGGAACAGAGCTGGGGGACAGACAGTTATAGGGAAGCGGGGAACAGAGCTGGGGGACAGACAGTTATAGGGAAGGGGGAACAGAGCTGGGGGACAGACAGTTATAGGGAAGCGGGGAACAGAGCTGGGGGACAGACAGTTATAGGGAAGCGGGGAACAGAGCTGGGGGACAGACAGTTATAGGGAAGCGGGAACAGAGCTGGGGGACAGACAGTTATAGGGAAGCGGAGAACAGAGCTGGGGGACAGACAGTTATAGGGAAGCGGGGAACAGAGCTGGGGGACAGACAGTTATAGGGAAGCGGGGAACAGAGCTGGGGGACAGACAGTTATAGGGAAACGGGGAACAGAGCTGGAGGACAGACAGTTATAGAGAAGCGGGGAACAGAGCTGGGGGACAGACAGTTATAGGGAAGCGGGGAACAGATCTGGGGGACAGACAGCTATAGGGAAGCGGGGAACAGAGCTGGGGGACAGACAGTTATAGGGAAGCGGGGAACAGAGCTGGAGGACAGACAGTTATAGGAAGGGGGGTGAAGAGTGAGAGCAGGTATGACAATGACACTATTTGACACGTTAAATAAGCTTTAAATAAGTTATTTTCAAATAACACAGTTCTATTATAGAATGTTGTGTGTTCTGAATTGGCAGTTGCTTGCCAAGAACCACCACTACTATCAGTAGCACTGTCAAAGCTGTACAAAAAAGAAAATCGGCAAACAAGCAAACACCGGCCACGAACGATGCGTTTACAATACCGCGTTGGTAATATAGCATTATTTGATTTCAACAGATTTTTGTCAAATTAACAAATTATTGTCTTTTGTTGATTTTATATAACAACATTCCAACCTCCTTTAGCATGATCTATTCAATTATGGCATAATTCTACTATTTGTATTCATTTGCATCTCTGTAAATGACACTTTTATTTTGAAAGCTAACCGCAAAGTCCCCTTTAGTGGCTAATCCTTATTGTGGCTAGCTTCACATAAATGTGTCCGATCACCATTAATAAAATGAGAACTGTCTTATAAATTAGGGTTATTTTAGATGATGACACCTAGCTATATAGTTAGCTAGCTAACTATAGTTACTGAAACAAATTATGTCGTTTTTCTGTGTTTTTGTAGAAGAACATTGTTTGCATCCATCAGCTAGCTAGCTTTTTTTATGACCAGCCCTGTAGTTGCGCGAGACAACTTTACCAGCATCATAGTATGTCTATCGATGAATCGTTGGGACATATGAAATACGAGTGACAGTGTAATCAATGTGTAATAACTCAGTAAAAAATGTACAAACGCGTTAAATTATTATGTGACGTGCAGTCATATTCAGGCCCTGATTGGTCAAGAAGCTTATTTGACACGTCAAATAGTGTTATTTCAAATCAAATCAAATTGTATTTGTCACATACACATGGTTAGCAGATGTTAATGCGAATGTTGCGAAATGCTTGTGCTTCTACTTCCGACCATGCAGTAATATCTAACAATATCTAACGTCAAATAGTGTTAATAATGTCAAATAACACTGGAGCATTATCTTTTTTGACACACAAAGACCCAAACGGCATTCCATAGAAATCCTGGTTGAGAATGAAACAACTGAACAAATGAACAATGAAACAGCACAGCAGTAAGTGAAAGAAATAGGTTTTGATTATGTTTTACTGGTAATGGGGACATACATAAATGCCATCAAAATACATTTTTGTTCAGTGTGTAACCTTTATTTAACTAGGCAAGTCAGTTAAGAACAAATTCTTATTTACAATGACGGCCTACCCCAGCCAAACCCAGAAGATGCTGGGCCAATTGTGCGCCGCCCCATGGGACTCCCAATCATGGCCGGATGTGATACAGCCTGGATTCGAACCAGGGACTTTAGTGACACCTCTTGCACTGAGATGCAGTGCCCTAGACCGCTGTGTCATGTTGTGTGTTAACTACTTAACTGTACTAGAATGCTTAAATGTCCGCTAACATGTATAGGTTATTGGTATCGGTATTGGGGTTTTTTGGCAAGGAAAATATTGGATATCGGTATCGGCCAAAAATGTCATATCGGTGCATCACTAATTAGGACCCATGCGTTTTTCGAGGGCCATCTCAGCTGAATATGGTGAAGGGTCAATACTGGGTCAAGACTGGGGCAGCAGGTAGCCTAGTGATTAGAGTGTTGGGCCAGTAACCTAAAGATTGCTAGATCAAATCCCTGACCTGACAAAAAACTGCCCATGAACAAGGCACTTGTTAACCCACTGTTCCTAGGCTTTCATTGTAAATAAGAATCTGTTCTTAACTGACTTGCCTTGTTAAATAAAGGTTAAAAAATATCTATAAAAAGGCCTGATTATCAAAGAAAATCAACCATAGTATCTGTTGAAGGTCAATTCATCCACATGTACACTACTTGAAATACTCCTCTCCAATCTCTTCCCTCCTTCTCAAATATTACATTGGTTGAGATTCATCCTCGAGAGTGTTATGGAATAAGTTAGGTACTTTTGACAGCACACTAAAGCTACCACTTCCACATTCCATCCCCCAGGGAGCAACACCAACCGGGTCCAGGTCCGCAGCCTTATTAAGGACACAGGTGCTGCCAATTAGTGCTCTGATACCGCTTGCCATGCTGTAGCAGAGAGAACAGTCTATGACTAGGGTGGCTGGAGTCTTTGACAATTTTATCAAGATTGCAGCTAAAACATTTCTCTAGCTTCATGTTAGCACATCAAGTTTTGTAAATTATACTATTTTTATTAGACTAAGAAATTATCCAAAATAAGAACACTGAGCACACAAAATGTGCATGTGAGGACAAAGACAGACACATGCCCAAGTTATGTGGACCGTATCCGTACACTCTTAAAAAAAAAATTGCTATCTTGAACCTAAAAGTGCTCTTTGGCTGTCCCCGTAGAATAACCATTTGAAAAACCCTTTTTGGTTCCAGGTAGAACCCTTTTGAGTTCCATGTAGAACTTTCTACAGAGGGTTTGACAACCCAAAAGTGTTCTACCTGTAAGCAAAAAGGGTTCTACTTTTAACCAAAAAGGGTTTCTCTATGGGGACAGCTGAAGAACCCTTTTGGAACCCTTTTTTTCCCAAGATTGTAATGGACTCAAAGGATTTCGGTGGCAATGCTCGCAACCTGCCATCAAACACTCCACCAGCCTGCTAAAAACAGCAAGCCTTCATAGGGGACTCCTGTCCTGAGATGACAGCATAATTAACAGTCTCCCAGAATATACTTGATTTTCATAGCACACTGTGTGACAGCTAGCCATTAACGGCCATCAAATATCATTCTGATTTCAAACGCTGAAACAGTGTCCAAATAAAACACTATTGTAAAACCAGCCATCAGAGGAAATGCTGTTATGAACGAATAAAAGGGATATTGGTACTGTAGGAAGATTGTTGATTGAATGTTGCAGCACATTTCTTGTTATACTGTACTAAGTGTTTGACTCCATGAGAGAGTAAAACAGCAGGAGTGTCAGTCTCATCTCTTTACTTCTCTTAATAGTATGTATTCATAGCCACACATAAAAGGGGTATTGGTCCTTGATGACTTGGTCGTGGCAGATCGTTTGTTTCTCTTAAGTGTATGACTATATGAGATATTAAAACAGCAGGAGGATCACAGTCTCATCTCCATCACTCCCACTCAAATGTGAACACATGCAGGGTGACCCATGCCACTGTGACTGAGTGATTAGCAACACAACACTGTTAAGATGGTGCTGGCACAGTAGGCAAGGATACAAGCGAGGTTGCTTGCTTGCCTGAGGGAGCTGTTTTTAAAGTTATTGCAATATCATCGCCATTTGTCATTTGTGACCAAGGCAAGTTCAGACTGTCGTATGAAAATATTCCAAAAGTTGGGTACGTTTTCAACTTAATTCAGTGTTGACATTCAACTGAAATCTGTTGTCTTCTGTAACAGCATATGAGTACTGTCAGGAAGAATAATTTATTTTATTTACATATAGAATAGAATAGAAACATGCAAAAATTAATTCAATTGAGTTGAATGTAATTACAAGGCTTGATTGAAGAAAATGAGGCATGAATCAACAATTTGTGTGTCTATCAAAGTCTAGGGTGCTTATTACATAAACAACCAACAGATAACAAGCATTTTACAAGCATTCTACAGTTTACAAGCATTTCACTACAGCTGCAATAACATATGCTAAATATGTGTATGTGACCAATAAGATTTGATTTGATAAACAACACATAAATTACAATTCTGACAGTTTGTACCCACAGAAACACAGCGACATATTCAAGAAACACAGACTGATGCAGGCACTAAGATAGCACTAAGCTGTACACCTCCATTAGCAAACAGGAAAACGCTCATCCAGAAGCGGCGCTCCTTGTGGCCGGGGACATTAATGCAAGGAAACTTAAATCAATTTTACCTCATTTCTATCAGCATGTTAAATGTGCAACCAGAGGGAAAATAAACTCTAGGCCACCTTTACTCCACACACAGAGACGCGTACAAAGCTCTCCCTCGCCCTCCATTTGGCAAATCTGACCATATTTCTATCCTGATTCCTGCTTACAAGCAATATTTAAGCAGGAAGCACTAGTGACTCGGAAAATAAAAAAGTGGTCAGATGAAGAAAATGCTAAGCTACAGCACTATTTTGCTAGCACAGACTGGAATATGTTCCGAGATTCTTCCGATGGCATTGAGGAGTACTCCATTTCAGTCACTGGCTCCATCAATAAGTACTTCAATGACGTCGTCCCCACAGTGACTGTACATACATACCCCAACCAGAAGCCATTGATTACAGGCAACATCCGCACTGAGCTGAAGGGTAGAGCTGCCGCTTTCAAGAAGCGGGACTCTAACCTGGAATCTTATAAGATATCCCGCTATGTCCTCCGACGAACCATCAAACAGGCAAAGCATCAATACAGGACTAAGATAAAATCGTACTACACCGGCTCCGACGCTCGTCGGATGTGGCAGGGCTTGCAAACCATTACAGACTACAAAGGGCAGCACAGCCGAGAGCTGCCCAGTGACATGAGCCAACCAGACGAGCTAAATTACTTCTATGCTCGCTTCGAGGCAAGTAACACTGAAACATGCATGAGAGCACCAGCTATTCCGGACGACTGTGTGATCACGCTCTCAGCAACCGATGTGAGTAAGACCTTTAAACAGGTCAACATTCACAAGGTCACAGGGCCAGACGGATTACCAGGATGTTTACTCCGAGCATGCGCAGACCAACTGGCAGGTGTCTTCACTGACATTTTCAGCCTGTCCCTGTCTGAGTCTGTATTACCAATATGTTTCAAGCAGACCACCATAGTCCCTGTACCCAAGAATACTAAGGTAACCTGCCTAAATGAAAGGATGGTCATGGCTCACATCAACACCATTATCCCAGAAACCCTAGACCCACTTAAATTTTCATACCACCATAACAGATCCACAGATGATGCAATCTCTATTGCACTCCACACTGCCCTTTCCCACCTGGACAAAAGGAACACCAATGTGAGAATGCTATTCATTGACTACAGCTCAGTGTTCAACACCATAGTGTCCTCAAAACTCATCACTAAGCTAAGGACCCTGAGACTAAAGACCTCCTCTGCAACAGTCCGCCCCCAGGTGGTAAAGGTAGGTAAAAAACACATCTGCCACACTGATCCTCAACACAGAGGCCCCTCAGGGATGCTTGCTCAGTCCCCTCCTGTAAACTCTGTTCACTCATGACTGTTCACTCAGGCCAGGCACGAATCCAACACCATCATTAAATTTGCCGATGACACAACAGTGGTAGACCTGATCACCGACAACAACGAGACAGCCTATAGGGAGGAGGTCAGAGACCTGGCCGTGTGGTGCCAGGACTTCAACCTCTCCCTCGACATGATCAAGACAAAGGGGATGTTTGTGGACTGCAGGAAAGGAGGACCGAGCACGTCCCCATTCTCATCGACGGTGCTGTAGTGGAGCAGGTTGAGAGCTTCAAGTTCCTTGGTGTCCAAATCACCAACAAACTAACATGGTCCAAGCACACCATGACAGTCGTGAAGAGGGCATGACAAAACCTATTCTCCCTCAGGAGACTGAAAAGATTTGGCATGGGTCCTCAGATCCTCAAAAGGTTCTACAGCTGCACCATCGAGAGCGTCCTGACTAGTTGCATCAAATCAAATCAAATCAAACCAAATCCAATTTTATTTGTCACATACACATGGTTAGCAGATGTTAATGCGAGTGTAGCGAAATGCTTGTGCTTCTAGTTCCGACAATGCAGTGATAACCAACAAGTAATCTAACTAACAATTCCAAAACTACTGTCTTATACACAGTGTAAGGGGATAAGGAATATGTACATAAGGATATATGAATGAGTGATGGTACAAAGCAGCATACAGTAGATGGTATCAAGTACAGTATATACATATGAGATGAGTATGTAGACAAAGTAAACAAAGTGGCATAGTTAAAGTGGCTAGTGACATAAGGATGCAGTCGATGATCTAGAGTACAGTATATACGTATGCATATGAGATGAATAATGTAGGGTAAGTAACATTACATAAGGTAGCATTGTTTAAAGTGGCTAGTGATATATTTACATCATTTCCCATCAATTCCCATTATTAAAGTGGCTGGAGTTGGGTCAGTGTCAATGACAGTGTGTTGGCAGCAGCCACTCAATGTTAGTGGTGGCTGTTTAACAGTCTGATGGCCTTGAGATAGAAGCTGTTTTTCAGTCTCTCGGTCCCAGCTTTGATGCACCTGTACTGACCTCGCCTTCTGGATGATAGCGGGGTGAACAGGCAGTGGTTCGGGTGGTTGATGTCCTTGATGATCTTTATGGCCTTCCTGTAACATCGGGTGGTGTAGGTGTCCTGGAGGGCAGGTAGTTTGCCCCCGGTGATGCGTTGTGCAGACCTCACTACCCTCTGGAGAGCCTTACGGTTGAGGGCGGAGCAGTTGCCGTACCAGGCGGTGATACAGCCCGCCAGGATGCTCTCGATTGTGCATCTGTAGAAGTTTGTGAGTGCTTTTGGTGACAAGCCGAATTTCTTCAGCCTCCTGAGGTTGAAGAGACGCTGCTGCGCCTTCTTCACGACGCTGTCAGTGTGAGTGGACCAATTCAGTTTGTCTGTGATGTGTATGCCGAGGAACTTAAAACTTGCTACCCTCTCCACTACTGATCCATCGATGTGGATAGGGGGTGTTCCCTCTGCTGTTTCCTGAAGTCCACAATCATCTCCTTAGTTTTGTTGACGTTGAGTGTGAGGTTATTTTCCTGACACCACACTCCGAGGGCCCTCACCTCCTCCCTGTAGGCCGTCTCGTCGTTGTTGGTAATCAAGCCTACCACTGTTGTGTCGTCCGCAAACTTGATGATTGAGTTGGAGGCGTGCGTGGCCACGCAGTCGTGGGTGAACAGGGAGTACAGGAGAGGGCTCAGAACGCACCCTTGTGGGGCCCCGTGTTAAGGATCAGCGGGGGAGGAGATGTTGTTGCCTACCCTCACCACCTGGGGCGGCCCGTCAGGAAGTCCAGTACCCAGTTGCACAGGGCGGGGTCGAGACCCAGGGTCTCGAGCTTGATGACGAGCTTGGAGGGTACTATGGTGTTGAATGCCGAGCTGTAGTCGATGAACAGCATTCTCACATAGGTATTCCTCTTGTCCAGGTGGGTTAGGGCAGTGTGCAGTGTTGTTGAGATTGCATCGTCTGTGGACCTATTTGGGCGGTAAGCAAATTGGAGTGGGTCTAGGGTGTCAGGTAGGGTGGAGGTGATATGGTCCTTGACTAGTCTCTCAAAGCACTTCATGATGACGGAAGTGAGTGCTACGGGGCGGTAGTCGTTTAGCTCAGTTACCTTAGCTTTCTTGGGAACAGGAACAATGGTGGCCCTCTTGAAGCATGTGGGAACAGCAGACTGGTATAGGGATTGATTGAATATGTCCGTAAACACACCGGCCAGCTGGTCTGCGCATGCTCTGAGGGCGCGGCTGGGGATGCCGTCTGGGCCTGCAGCCTTGCGAGGGTTAACACGTTTAAATGTCTTACTCACCTCGGCTGCAGTGAAGGAGAGACCGCATGTTTTCGTTGCAGGCCGTGTCAGTGGCACTGTATTGTCCTCAAAGCGGGCAAAAAAGTTATTTAGTCCGCCTGGGAGCAAGACATCCTGGTCCGTGACTGGGCTGTGTTTCTTCTTGTAGTCCGTGATTGACTGTAGACCCTGCCACATGCCTCTTGTGTCTGAGCCATTGAATTGAGATTCCACTTTGTCTCTGTACTGACGCTTAGCTTGTTTAATAGCCTTGCGGAGGGAATAGCTGCATTGTTTATATTCGGACATGTTACCAGACACCTTGCCCTGATTAAAAGCAGTGGTTCGCGCTTTCAGTTTCACGCGAATGCTGCCATCAATCCACGGTTTCTGGTTTGGGAATGTTTTTATCATTGCTATGGGAACGACATCTTCGACGCACGTTCTAATGAACTCGCACACCGAATCAGCGTATTCGTCAATATTTCCATCTGACGCAATACGAAACATGTCCCAGTCCACGTGATGGAAGCAGTCTTGGAGTGTGGAGTCAGCTTGGTCTGACCAGCGTTGGACAGACCTCAGCGTGGGAGCCTCTCATCACTGCCTGTCATGGCAACTGCTCAGCCTTCGATCGCAATGCACTACAGAGTGTAGTGCGTATGGCCCAGTACATCACTGGGGCCAAGCTTCCTGCCATCCAATACCTCTATACCAGGCAGTGTCAGAGGAAGGCCCTGAAAATTGTCAAAGACTCCAGCCACCCTAGTCATAGACTGTTCTCTCTGCTACAGCATGGCAAGCGGCACCGGAGCACCAAGTCTAGGTCCAAGAGGCTTCTAAACAGCTTCTACCCCCAAGCCATAACACTCCTGGACATCTAATCAAATGGCTACCAAACTATTTGCACCCCCCCCCCCCTCTTTACCACTGCTGCTACTCTCTGTTATTATCTGTACATAGTCACTTTAATAACTCTACCTACATGTACATATTACCTCAATTACCTAAACTAACCGTTGACTCTGTACTGGTACCCCCTGTATATAGCCTTGCTATTTTTATTTTACTGCTGATCTTTAATTATTTGTTATTTTTTAAAGTTTATTAAAAAAAGATTAACTCCATTGTTGGTTAGGGTATTGTAAGTAAGCATTTCACTGTAAGGTCTGTAAGGTCGGCTCATGTGACAAATAAATCAAATTGGATTTAAATAGAAAGAGACATGACCTCTTTTCCACTGTGGTCGTAGGCATGATTGTGTATCTGAGAAGAAGTAGTGAACATAGCTACAAAGGAAAAGGGCATAAAGAGACGGACGGACAGACGGACGGACGGGAGGCTGTGCAAGGGGTAATTCATTTAAAGTCCCACTAATTGGTGTAATCAGAGGTTTTGCCATTTGGAATGGAGGGTTGATTGATCCAATTTAGGGCGCAGCTGAGAAAAAACACATGTCCTCCACAGGACTAATAGAATCCCCTCTGTTCCATCTAAATCGATGAGGTACAGCGATCCTGCATGCCTCCTCATTTATTTTAAAAGAACTGAGGCAGCTCAGTACCAATTAAGATGGCATATTACATAGGACATCTGTGTGGAGACAGTAGCAAAACTATTGAAGACACAAACCCATAACAATAAACCCATCCTGTCTCCAACTTTGGTTTGCAGGGTAATGCATCTATAGTCAGGTTAGAGGACTGGACTCCGTATCCATTCAGACTATATTAATCAAGAATGTTTTGCATCACAATGAACCTGAGTGGGCACTGCAGGACTCCAGAAAGAGAGTTAAACACAGCCTTTACTAGCTAATTGTAATTTTATATCCTCCAAGCCAATTTAAGTTCGTTCCAAGTGGATCATGTCCTGAAAATATGCATGTCTCCATGGCAACCACCCAAGGCCTTGACTTGTCAAATGACCCCATGAATAATAGGGAAACTTGTGCCACCCTGAACCCATTCCGATCACAGGAAGTCCTTAGTTCTATCGGATGTATAGATTCCTAGATTGTTTACTAAGGATCTGAGAATGGCTGTATAACACCTCACATTACAAACAGTGACTGGTCTGATTCAAAGGCCTAGAAATCTATTTTAATTTAATGTCCGTATTTGTTTTTTGTTAAGAAATCCCAGTTGACTGTTTGTGAGGACAGCTGTGTATTAGAGCAGTGGTTCCCAAACTGTGGGATGTCTCAACATGTCACGGCATTCATCGTAAGAAGAAGAGTCATTGGACCAAAATGCAGCGGGGTACGTGTTCATCTTTATTAGCTTAAAACATAATTGACGAAACAGTTCTACAAGGTGCAACCAACACTAAACAGAAAACAACCACCCACAACTAACAGTGGGTAAACAAGCTACCTAAGTATGGTTCTCAATCAGAGACAACGAAAGACAGCTGTCTACCCGGCCAAAACATAGAAGTACAAAACCTAGACATACAAACATAGAATGCCCACCCACATCACACCTTGACCAAACAAAAAATAGAAACATACATTTTCCCAAATGCTGGAAGAGAGGCTGTATTAGAGTATGTAATCACTCCAGCAGGAAAGAACACACAAAACATACGTACATAACACACAAAACAATGTACAAAACAATAGGAACACCAGCTCTTTCCATGACAGACTGACCAGGTGAATCCAGGTGAAAAATATGTTCCCTTATTGATGTCACCTGTTGGGAGAGAGAGAGAGAGAGAGAGAGAGAGAGAGAGAGAGAGAGAGAGAAGGAGAGAGAGAGAAGGAGAGAGAGAGAGAAAGAGAGGGAGAGATAGAGAGAGAACACTATGCATACAGAGACAAACTGAGCAAAACAACCAATTATTTCCTGTCAATTATTTAATTTTCTGCATCACTACACATTGTTGTTTTTCCTCCCCTAGTCTTGATTTTCAGAAGTCCTTTGCTGACCCTACTTATCATGTCTACTAAAGAAATATATTGAGACAAAGTATTCCCAAATTCTTTAAAATAACACTAGGTCTTTTGATGAATTCAGGTTGTTAATGACTATGTACTCCAAGAAAAGTCAAGCTAAACAAATGGATGGGAACTGTGGTTTCTCGTCTTAATTAACGGCAGACATTCATTGCTGGGTTGAACAAAACAACAAAGCACATGTCAGAAATTCCAAATGTATGCTCTCTCTACATAGATAATATCATGAACACGGCAGCATATCAGTCTGTCTTTGGTGACATGTTATGTTGTATCCAACATATTCTACTAGCATTCCATTAATGTTTTGTCCTTAAAATGTAATGGTGACCTTTAGGTCACGTAGGACAAATCAATTGCAATGTGTTTTTAAATGATTAAGCATCGTGATTACTTGTCACTAATGCAGCACTTATTGGCTTCACCCATACTGCAGACGTATACGTATCCCATCTTCAGTAAGACTTGCAGGCCCGGGCAACTCCAGTCATCGGGGGCCTGATTGCCCAGGCCTGAGTGACCATCTCTTTAAATGAAAAGTAGCTAACACTATGGTATTGTGTCTGTTGCTATCTGAAATATATGTTAATTAAATGGTTCTCCATGTGAATGAATAGTACAGATCTATGAGACAACAGTAAATGTCACCAAAGACAGACTTGATATGCTGCTCAGTGTAGAGAATTAACAAATTCATATTTTGGGGGTTAGTCCTTCAGATTATCCATCCCTTCTTCAAATAATCCAGCGGTTCATACTGTGAGTTCATTGCGTAGAAATAGTCACTTCACCCTGCCTAAATAAAGGTTCAATAAAAGCATAATTAAATAACAATCGCTCTTCGGTCCTAAAATTTAAACAAAAATGGCGCAGGAGTAGATGTCCGCCGTTTTACGATCTCCTAACAAATTGTGCTATTATGTGTTTTTTTTGCGATATTTGTAAATTATTTTGTACATAATGTTTCTGCAACTGTATTTTACGGCAGAAAAGAGCTTCTAGATATCAGGACAGTGATCACCTCGGATTAGACAAAGATTATTTCAACAACAACAACAGCAGCAATCAGGACTCTCAATATTCTCCAAACACCCCACAGGGCAGTCATCCCAATTATTTGCAAAAGGAAGCGACGCAGAGGAAGAAGAGCCAGATGCCTCGTCCGGATCCGCAGAAGGCAACTAGGAAAGCTGTCGTTATCGTCAATATTACTCGCCAACGTGCAATCATTGGACAATAAACTAGATGAGGTACGTTTCATCCTATGTTTCACGGAATCGTGGCTGAATGACGACATGGATATTCAGCTAGCAGGATACACGCTGCACCGGCAGGATAGAACAGCACACTCCGGTAAGACCAGGGGGGGGCGGTCTGTGCATATTTGTAAACAACAGCTGGTGCACGAAATCTAAGGAAGTCTCTAGATTTTGCTCGCCTGAAGTAGAGTATATTATGATAAATTGCAGGCCACACTACTTGCCTAGAGAGTTCTCAGCTATACTATTCGTGGCTGTTAATTTACCACCACAGACAGATGCCGTCACTAAGATCGCACTCAGCCAGCTGTATAAGGAAATAAGCAAACAGGAAACCACTCACCCAGAGGCGGCACTCCTAGTGGCCGGAGACTTTAATGCAGGGAAACTTAAATCAGTTCTACCAAATCTCTATCAACATGTTAAATGTGCAACCAGAGGGAAATAAATTCTATATCACCTGTACTCCACACACAGAGATGCGTACAGAGCTCTCTCTCGCCCTCAATTTGGTAAATACGACCACAACTCTATCCTCCTGATTCCTGCTTACAAGTAAACATTAAAGCAGAAAGCACCAGTGACTGGGTCTATAAAAAAATGGTCAGATGAAGCAGATGCTAAACTACAGGACTGTTTTGATATCACAGACTGGAACATGTTCCAGGATTCTTCCGATGACATTGAGGAATACACCACATCAGTCACTGACTTTATCAATAAGTGCATTGAGGACGTGGTCCCCACAGTGACTGTACGTACATAACCCAAACAGAAGCCATGGATTACAGGCAACATTCGTACTGAGCTAAAGGGTAGAGTTTCCGCTTTCAAGGTGTGGGACTCTAACCCGGAAGCTTACAAGAAATCCCGCTATGCCCTGAGACGAACCATCAATCAGGCAAAACGTCATTACAGGGCTAAGATTGAATCATACTACACCGGCTCCGACGCTCGTCGGATGTGGCAGGGCTTGCAAACTATTACAGACTACAAAGGGAAGCACAACCGAGAGCTGCCCAGTGACACGAGCCTACCAGACGAGCGAAATCACTTCTATGCCCGCTTCGAGGCAAGCAACACTGAACCATGCGTGAGAGCATCAGCTGTTCCGGACGACTGTGTGATCACGCTCTCCGTAGCTGACGTGAATAAGACCTTTAAACAGGTCAACATTCACAAGGCTGCGGGGCCAGATGGATTACCAGGACGTGTGTTATGGGCATGTGCAGACCAACTGGCAGGTGTCTTCACTTACATTTTCAACATTTCCCTGATTGAGTCTGTAATAGCAACATGCTTCAAGCAGACCAGCATAGTCCCTGTGCCCAAGAACACAAAGGCAACCTGCCTAAATGACGACAGACCCATGGCACACGTCCGTAGCCATGAAGAGCTTTGAAAGGCTGGTAATGTCTCACATCAACACCATAATCCCAGAAACCCTAGACCCGCTCCAATTTGCATACCGCCCAAACAGATGACGCAATCTCTATTGCACTCCACACTGCGCTTTCCCACCTGAACAAAAGGAACACCTATGTGAGAATGCTATTCATTGACTACAGCTCAGTGTTCAACACCATAGTACCCTCAAAGCTCATCACTAAGCTAAGGAACCTGGGACTAAACACCTCCATCTGCAACTGGATCCTGGACTTCCTGACGGGCCGCCCCCAGGTGGTGAGGCTAGGCAGCAACACATCTGCCACGCTGATCTTCTACACTGGAGCTCCCCAGGTGTGCGTGCTCAGTCCCCTCCTGTACTCCCTGTTCACCCACGACTGCATGGCCAGGCACGACTCCAACCCCATCATTAAGTTTGCTGATGACACAACATTGGTAGGCCTGATCACCGACATCGACGAGACTGCCTACAGGGAGGATGTCAGAGACCTGGCCGTGTGGTGGCAGAATAACGACCTATCCCTCAACG
This sequence comes from Oncorhynchus nerka, assembly GCF_034236695.1. Lineage (NCBI taxonomy): Eukaryota > Metazoa > Chordata > Actinopteri > Salmoniformes > Salmonidae > Oncorhynchus > Oncorhynchus nerka. The sequence goes on along the minus strand of NC_088423.1, from coordinate 38,160,978 downwards.
TAACCAAGAATAAGGAGATGATTGTGGACTACAGGAAAAGGAGCACCGAGCACATCCCCATTCTCATCGACGTGGCTGTAGTGGAGCAGGTTGAGAGCTTCAAATTCCTTGGTGTCCACATCAACAACAAACTAGAATGGTCCAAACACACCAAGACAGTTGTGAAGAGGACACGACAAAGCCTATTCCCCCTCGGGAACGTAAAAAGATTTGGCATGGGTCCTGAGATCCTCAAAAGGTTCTAAAGCTGCAACATCGAGTGCATCCTGACCGGTTGCATCACTTCCTGGTACGGCAATTGCTCGGCCTCCGACCGCAAGGCACTTCAGAGGGTAGTGCGTACGGCCCAGTACATCACTGGGGCAAAGCTGCCTGCCATCCAGGACCTCTACACCAGGCGGTGTCAGAGGAAGACCCTAAAAATTGAGAAAGACCCCAGCTACCTCAGTCATAGACTATTCTCTCTACTACCGCATAGAAAGCGGTACCTGAGTGCCAAGTCTAGGACAAAAAGGCTTCTAAACAGTTTTTACCCCCAAGCCATAAGACTCCTGAACAGGTAACCAAATGGTTACCCGGACTATTTGCATTGTGTGCACCCTCCAACCCTTATTTTACGCTGCTGCTACTCTCTGTTTATCTCATATGCATAGTCACTTTAACATTCATGTACATACTATCTCAATTGGCCCGACCAACCAGTGCTCCCGCACATTGACTAACCGGGCTATCTGCATTGTGTCCCACCACCCGCCAACCCCTCTTTTTCGCTACTGCTACTCTCTGTTCATCATATATGCATAGTCACTATAACCATACCCACATGTACATACTACCTCAATAAGCCTGAATAACCGGTGTCTGTATATAGCCTTGCTACTCTTATTTTCAAATGTCTTTTTACTGTTGTTTTATTTCTTTACTTACCTACACACACACACACACACACATACCTTTTTTCTCCGCACTATTGGTCACATACCTTTTTTCTCCGCACTATTGGTTAGAGCCTGTAAGTAAGCATTTCACTGTAAGGTTTACACCTTGTATTCGGCGCATGTGACAAATAAACTTTGATTTGATTTGATATTTCATGTATTTGTTCACGAGATACAGTATAATATCTTAGTATATGTTGAGACATATACAGTTGAAGTCGGAAGTTTACATACACCTTAGCCAAATACATTTAAACTCAGTTTCTCACAATTCTTGACATTTATTCCTAAAAATTCGCTGTCTTAGGTCAGTTTGAATCACCACTTTATTTTAAGAATATGAAATGTCAGAATAATAGTAGAGAGAGTGATTTATTTCACCTTTTATTTCTTTCATGACATCACACAGTTTAAATACACTAAATTAGTATTTGGTAGCATTGCCTTTCAATTGTTTAACTTGGGTCAAACATTTCAGGTAGCCTTCCACAAGCTTCGCACAATAAGTTGGGTGAATTTTGGCCCATTCCTCCTGACAGAGCTGGTGTAACTGAGTCAGGTATTTAGACCTCCTTGCTCGCACACTTTTTCAGTTCTGCCCACACATTTTCTATGGGATTGAGGTCAGGGCTTTGTGATGGCCACTCCAATACCTTGATTTCGTTGTCCTTAAGCCATTTTGCCACAACTTTGGAAGTCTGTTTGGGGTCATTGTCCATTTGGAAGATCCATTTGCGACCAAGCTTATTTCGGCTTGCAAGCCTCCCCCTTTTTCATCCAAACATAGCGATGTTCATTATGGCCAAACAAGTTCTATTTTTGTTTCATCAGTACAATCTTTGTCCCTAAGTGCAGTTGGCGGTTTTGGAGCAGTGGATTCTTGGCTGACTTCTTTTGATTTTCCCATGATGTCAAGCAAAGAGGCACTGAGTTTGAAGGTAGGCCTTGAAATACATCCACAGGTACACCTCCAATTGATGTCAATTAGCCTATCAGAAGTTTCTAAAACCATGACATCATTTTCTGGAATTCTCCAAGCTGTTTAAAGCACACTCAACTTGGTGTATGTAAACTTCTGACCCACTGGAATTGTGATACAGTGAATTTTAAGTGAAATAATCTGTCTGTGAACAATTGTTACAAAAATGACTTGTGTCATGCACAAAGTAAACTGTAAGAGATATGTGAATGAGGAGGCATACCATCATACAGCATGATCTGCTCAGTGGACGTAGGCCACTAAAGCCTCCTAGCTGCCTGTAAGTCATGCTTGACCTGACCACTGTCCTCTGGTCTTGCCCCTAATTTGTTAACCAATGCTTGAACACTTACTAATTGCTGTGGCAACACAATTTCCACGGGGATTGAGAGGAAATGAAGCCATGCATACTTAAATAACATGAATCTTTTAATTCTCTACACAGAGAATATCGTGAACACTGAACAGCAAATTAAGTCTGCATTTTATTACATTTTCTGTTGTAACCACACAGATAGGCATGATTAATTGATACTACTGCAGCACTTATTGGCCTCACCAGTGGCATCACCCATACAGCAGACCTACAGTGGCTTGCGAAAGTATTCACCCCCTTGGAAATGTTCCTATTTTGTTGCCTTACAACCTGGAATTAAAATGCATTCTTGGGGGTTTGGGGGGTTTGATTTACACAACTTTGAAGATTGAAGAAGAAATAAGAAAAAAAACTGAAAACTTGATTGTGCATAACTATTCACCCCCCCCCCCCCCCCCCCCCAAATACAATTTGTAATACTTTGTAGAGCAATACTTTGTAGAGCCACCTTTTGCAGTAATTGCAGCTGCAAGTCTCTTGGGATATGTCTCTATAAGCTTGGCACATCTAACCATTGGGATTTTTTGCCCATTCTTCAAGGCACAACTGCTCCAGCTCCTTCAAGTCGGATGGGATCCGCTGGTGTACAGCAATCTTAAATCATACCACAAATTCTCAATTGGATTGAGGTCTGGATTTTGACAAGGCCACTCCAAGACATTTAAATGTTTCCCCTTAAACCATTTGAGTGTTGCTTTAGCAGATTAGTGTCATTGTCCCGCTGAAGTTCAACCTCCATCCCAGTCTCAAATCTCTGGAAGACTGAAACAGTTTTCCCCTCAAGAATTTCCCTGTATTTAGCGCCATCCTTCATTCCTTCTATTCTGACCAAATCCCAAATCACTGCTGATGAAAAACATCCCCACAGCATGATGCTGCCACCATCATACCTCAATGTGGGGGTGAAATTCCCGGGGAGATGAGAGGTGTTGGATTTGTTGGGTTTGCGTTTTCCTTTTTAGTCACATTTGACCAGAGTACCTTCTTCCATATGTTTGTGGGGTATCCCACATGCGTTTTGTCGAACACCAAACGTGTTTGCTCATTTTTTTCTTTAAGCGATGGCTTTTTTTCTGGCCACTCTTCTGTAAACCTTTGCTCTGTGGAGTGTGCGGCTTAAAGTTGTCCGATGGACGGATACTCCAATCTCCGATGTGGAGCTTTGCAGCTCCTTGAGGGTTATCTTTGGTCTCTTTGTTGCCCCTCTGATTAATGCCCTCCTTGCCTGGTCTGTGAGCTTTGGTGGGCGGCCCTCTCTTGGCAGGTTTGTTTTGGACAAATATTCTTGCCATTTTTTAATAATGGATTTAAATGGTGCTCTGTGGGATGTTCAAAGTTTCGAATATTTTTTTTATAATTCAACGCCAAGGGGGATGAATACTTTTGCAAGGCACTGTATACGCCTTATGTCTGTCCCGTCTTCAGTTAGATTCTCTTTAAATTAAAAGTAGCTAACACTACGGTAGTGTGGACCAAACATACATGAATTATTCTCCCTGTGAACGAAAAGTACAGATTCGTGAGATTCTGGGATGGGATTAGTGATGAAGTGTCCAATGTATATCCATCCAAATACATCTGTAAATCTGATCTATTCTAAAGATCTCCCCTTCAAATGACTCCATTCTGATTACAAACCCAATGGGATTTCCAGGGCCGTTATTCTCTCATTTGAAATGATTTAAATCTGCATGGCATCATTTCCTCTCACTCCCTTTGGAAATTGTGTTGCCACGGCAATTAGTAAGTGTTAAGGCATTGGTTAACAAATTAGGGGAAAGACCAGGGGGCATACGACACTGGTCAGGGCAAGCATGATTTACAGACAGCTAGGAGGCTTTAGTGGCCCACATTGAGGAGATCATACTGTATGATGGTATGCCTCATCATTCACATATCTCCTGTGTCTCATGATATACTCAGATATTATACTGTATTTCCTGAACAAATAAAGGAAATATTAGGACAGAAGAGCAATTGTTATTTTATTGCATTTTTATTTAACCTTTATTGAGGCCGGATAGAGTGACTATGTTTATTCAATGACCTCAGTAAGAACCTCTGTATTATTTGTGCCAGCGATGGATAATCTAAAGGACTAACTCCTAAAATATGAATCTGTTAATATATTGACATAACTCACTCATAATCTCTCTCTCTCTCTCTCTCTCTCTCTATCTCTCTCTCTCTCTCTCTCTCTCTCTCAGGGGAGAGGAAAATCATAAGTATGTCCTAGTAAATATTGTTTTCAACCTTTTGTGTTCTCTACCTCTGGTGATGATAATGGCCTTGGTCAGAAAAGATGCTTATAACTTATGGCTGTTCATTATGCAATGTGTCTTGTGTAGGCGGTACGCTGCCTACGATGCAAGAACAGATCATTACCTCTGCGTTTATAGAGTGTATGTATGAATGTACGTATGAATTAGAAAGAAGCTGTTTGCTTCTTTCTAATTCCTCCACTTTACTACTGGTGGACTATAGATTACATTGTGAATAATAGTTGTTGTGTGTTTTACTGATGTCATGACTCTCCTGTGAGGATCCAAAGGATCAGGTTACAGTGGATCACCTCCACAGCGCTCTCTCCCGCAGAGGGGGAGAGGGTAGATGTGGTAGTTTTAAGACACCTCACCCCAGTCTTAAACCATAGGCAGCAGATGATTCCCTTTGGGGCCTAGTTTGGGTGATCGGAATGTGAAGGGTTTACTGCCCAAGAACTTCAATATCAAACAATGGACACCGGGACAATATATTTCATCCTCCGAGTGTTGGTAATGATGAGAAATGGAATATGGGAAATTCATGTTTATTTTGTGATGTTATTAAAATGATCAGAACGACATTATAATAGGAACATTGTGACTTTAGGAGCTTTCACACGGTATATATCAGATTTACATATAAATGTAGTAAAACGTATATGATTAAATGTGAAACTATTTGTGAAAAGATATAAATGTGATTTTAGACTTCTAATGAGATAATGGTTTGTCTGTTGTCTGTTGTGCTGTAACTAAGCCACGCCCCTAATGAGGTCAGAGTTCGTGTCAACATGATGGAACCACCTTTCAGGCCAGAGTGCTTGAAAGGACTTGCTGGCAATTTAAATACGGACCAGAGATCGTCGGACGTGGTCCACACATTGAAATGATTAAAACTACAAGACCAGGAAATGGTAAGACCCTCTGAAACTCTCGACGAGTGAAGAAGATGGCACATCCAGCGCCTACAGAGATGGCTGCCTCACTTTGCATTTTTCGGAATCTATGCAGTATTTCGTTTTTTTATGTATTATTTCTTACAATGTTACCCCAGGAAATTTTAAGTCTTATTACATACAGCCGGGAGGAACTATTGAACATAAGAGCAATGTCAACTTACCAACATTATGACCAGGAATATGACTTTCCCGAAGCGGGTCCTCTGTTTGGTCCACCACCCATGACAATGGATCGGATCCCAGCAGTCGACCAAAAACAACGGTGCGGCAGAAGGGTCAGGCTCCGTAGATGGCACATTGCCCACCGCTCCCAAGTATACTACTTGCCAATGTCCAGTCTCTTGACAACAAGGTAGACGAAATCCGAGCAAGGGTTGCCTTCCAGAGAGACAGCAGAGATTGCAAATTTCTCTGCTTCACGGAAACATGGCTCACTCGGGGTACGTTATCAGAGTCGGTACAGCCACCTGGTTTCTTCACGCATCACGCCGACAGAAACAAACATCTATCTGGTAAGAAGATGGGCGGGGGTGTATGCCTTATGATTAACAAGTCGTGGTGTGATCATAAAAACATACAGGAACTCAAGTCCTTTTCTTCACGTGACCTAGAATTCCTTGCAATCAAATGCCGACCACATTGTCTACCAAGAGCATTCTCTTCGATTATAATCACAGTCGCGTATATTCCCCCCCAAGCAGACACCTTGATGGCCCTGAAAGAACTTCATTAGACTCTATGTAAAATGAAAACCACATATTCCGAGGCTGCATTTATTGTAGCTGGGGATTTTAACAAGGCTAATCTGAAAACAAGGCTCCCTAAATTTTATCAGCGTATCGAATGCGCGACCCGGGCTGCAAAATCCTGGATCATTGTTACTCTTCCGCAACACATACAAAGCCCTTCCTCGCCCTCCTTTCGGCAAATCTGACCACGACTCCATTTTGATGCTCCCCGACTATAGACAGAACCTAAAACAGGAAACACCCATGCTCAGGTCTGTTCAACGCTGGTCCGACCAATCGGATTCCACACATTAATATTGTTTCAATCACGTGGACTGGGATATGTTCCGGATAGCGTCGAACAACAACATTGATATATACGCTGATTCGGTGAGCAAGTTTATTAGCAAGTGCATAGGTGAGGTTGTACCCACGGCGACTATTAAAACCTTCCCCAACCAGAAACCGTGGATTGACGGCAGCATTAGCGCAAAACTGAAAGCGCTAACCACTGCTTTTAATCAAGCCAAGGCGATCGGAAACATGACAGAATACAAAAAGTGTAGCTATTCCCTCCGCAAGGCAATCAAACAAGCTAAGCGTCAGTATAGAGACAAAGTAGAGTCGCAATTCAACGGCTCAGACACGAAAGCGTCTACAGTCAATCACAGACTACAAACAGAAAACCAGCCCCGTCGCGGACCCCGATGTCTTGCTCCCAGACAAACTAAACAACTTCGTTGCTCGCTTTGAGGACAATACAGTGCCAACGACAAGGCCCGCTACCAAAACATGCGGACTCTCCTTCACTGCAGCCAACGTGAGTAAAACATTTAAACGTGTTAACCCTTGCAAGGCTGCCGGCCCAGATGGCATCCCTAGCCGCATCCTCAGAGCATGCGCAGCCCAGCTGGCTGGTGTGTTAAGCCAGTACATGTTCAGGCCCATCTTAAGTTTGCTAGAAAGCATTTGGATGATCCAGAAGAAGATTGGGAGAATATAAATATAACTTTTTGGTAAAAATTAAACTTGTCGTGTTTGGAAGACAAAGAATGCTGAGTTGCATCCAAAGAACACCATACCTACTGTGAAGAATGGGGGTGGAAACATCATGTTTTGGGGCTGTTTTTCTGCAAAGGGACCAGGACGACTGATCTGTGTAAAGGAAAGAATGAATGGGGCCATGTATCGTGAGATTTTGAGTGAAAACCTCCTTCCATCAGCAAGGGCATTGAAGATGAAATGTGGCTGGGTCTTTCAGCATGACAATGATCCCAAACACACCGCCCGGGAAATGAAGGAGTGGCTTCGTAAGAAGCATTTCAAGGTCCTGGAGTGGCCTAGCCAGTCTCCAGATCTCAACCCCATAGAAAATCTTTGGAGGAAGTTGAAAGTCCATGTTGCCCAGCAACAGCCCCAAAACATCACTGCTCTAGAGGATATCTGCATGGAGGAATGGGCCAAAACACCAGCAACAGTGTGTGAAAACCTTGTGAAGACTTACAGAAAACGTTTGACCTCTGTCTTTTGTTATTGACCAAATACTTATTTTCCACCATAATTTGCAAAAAATTCATTAAAAATCCTACAATGTGATTTTCTGGATTTTTTTTTCTCATTTTGTCTGTCATAGTTGAAGTGTACCTATGATGACAATTACAGGCCTCTCTCATCTTTTTAAGTGGGAGAACTTGCACAATTGGTGGCTGACGAAATACTTTTTTGCCCCACTGTATGTGACCAAGAAATTTGATTTGATTTGAGAAGTTGAAGACTAGACCAAAACATACACCGTCTGCAGCTCTGCATGTAAAGTAGTCTGGGATTGACCAAGATGAGGGAAGAGAGAACGCTCTCACCACAGTGTGGTACACCTCTGATGCATACATTCTAAGAACACTCCAGAACAGAAGAAGCCTACAACTAAGAAGGACATTGTGACCTCTGGTGGACAACCAGAGACTTGCATCAAACTTCTTCCCATAGACGGGCTGAGTGGTTTGACCAGACGACAGAGAAAGACATCTATTTGTAAATATATGTTGCATTTCTAATCCGAAGGAGCAGTTGTTAGGGTGCTAAATACTAATATTTATGGTGAGCGTAGTTTCCAAATGTATGTGTGATAAGTCCACTCACTTTGTCTCACCCGCTCTTTATCTTTCCCCACCCCCTTTCCATTGTGTAACAAGCAGTCATATCGGGATTGTCCACGCGGGACTTTTCATTGCAGTATGTTAGTAATCAATAACCTATACCATGTGTATGTATTTCTGTGTGATTATTTAGTTAGTTAGTCAATAAGTAGTTAAAGCCAATTTGTGTATCGCTGATTCATCACTTAGGTTAGGATTCGTGCAGATTTACGAAGTCAACGACGGTCAGAATGTGACTGGTATGAGGAAATGCTTCTACACCTGCATTGCTTGCTGTTTGGGGTTTTAGGCTGGGTTTCTGCACAGCACTTTGAGATATCAGCTGATGTACGAAGGGCTATATAAATACATTTGATTTGATTTGATTTGAAATGATTGATTGATGACTGGTATGATATCGATATATTCTTGAGTTAATCCGGGAAACGACAACTCATTAAATAAACTTTTCCCGTCATGCCCCAAATTCCTAGTGAGTTAATTGTTACATGATTAATTTAATTTAGTTATAATTAAACTTAGTAGGTAATTATTCAATGAATTATTCAATGAATAGCAGTCATCACGAAACTGATGTTGCAGTAGTCTTTGTCAATAGCCTATTGGTGAATTGATAGAAATTATGGGTGGCGTATTGTTGGAAATAATTATGTGGGTGTTCAAAAGGTTACATTCCCAAGGTTTTTCCTTCGGCCTTCTAGTGGTGGATTGAGCTGTATTGCCTTGTGCATCACACAGTAATGCATATCCATTAATCCAGCGATGGAGCAAGGGCTCAATAGCAACTATCCCTCTGTCCTCTTACTAGGTCTTTGCCAACTGCTAAAATATCCGAAAAGACCTGGATAGGTGTAAGGAGCATGGCCAAAAACTCACATAGCCCACCAGAGAGCTAAACACAGCATGTCAAATCCTTGATATGATACCGATCACCGATGCCTTCACTCATTTCAGATCTGTGACGAGGGGTCAACAACAACTTAGAGAAAGGAGCTGACATCAACATGGAGCTGGTGCCCTGACTAAAACTTTAGTGTTGAGTTCATTAGTGAGTGGTCAAAGAGCCATGAATCTTTAAATAGAGCTAATCGTTAAATCTACCATGAAACATTATTGGTACACTTAGCCAATACCCACGGAAGGATTTATAGGTTCTGGCAGGTTTGCATTTAAGGGGGAGCTTTACTCAGCTTGATACCTAAACTAATTACAGTATAGAAGAATGGACATATGTTACCACGTCAATCTGTAACCAACTCAACAACTTTATGTGATATGATGAGAACATACAGCATGTGCTCAAAAACTTTAGAGGTGTTTTTAGGTAGAGACACATCATCACAACACTCTGCACTTGAAAGAGGTGATGCAATGTAGTTCATTCTATGGAGTTCAATTGGTGAGAGACCTAAGAATTGATGGGTGAGTCAGACCCTGCTCCAGACAGGAAGAGTTTACATCAGATAAATGCCTGAAGATCAGTAGTGACCCATCATTCAGGGCAGGTGGGGCAAAATAATCATATTTTTTGTTGTTGCCTGTTTTGCATGTTATTTTGGCGTTAATACGTGTCACAAAGCAGTTTGCAAACAATACAAAAAAATGTATTGAGTTAATAAAGCTGCATACAAACATGGTCTCTTTTTTTATTTCTTTAGTAAGGCAGCTAGCTCCAAAATGCAGGTGTTTCAACCTAGATCCGTGCTTTCTGTGGTAGGAGCAGCCAGTGAAAAATACAGAGCATAGGGGTTGGTAATCTTCTCTAGTTGTGCCGTGATTGGCTCAGTGTTCTGTCACTCATGGGGACTCTACGTCAATCCCAAAATCTACAGAGAGCTAGAGTTCAAACCCCCTTGGGTGCTGGCATAGATTTACATTAGAAGTGCCCATCCAAGAAGGCTCAAGGTCATTGGCCACAGATAAAATGACGTCAAATCACGTTTTATCTACCGTAGCTTTGATTGGACTGATCATGTCAACATCATACTTTCAAAATCTTAGCTAGCAAGCTAGACAAGCAGTCTTATGAAGAGAAATTATAGATAAAATGTATGGTGCTCATTGGCCATTGGACATAAACATTACACAACGAGTTGGAAATTCAACAATGAGTGGTTTGGAAGGAATCAGTGGTTAACTGCAAGCGTCGCAAACCAATCACTATTTTGCTTCCCCTGCCTGCTATTTGGTGGAGAGGGTGTGTGTGGTCCAAGTCTGGGTTTACACATCTTTTTTCTAAGCTCAAAAGGATAAACATTCACATTCAACACCATGGGCCAGAAAATGTTTAATAGATTGGCCATGCTGTCAATCCAGCATGACTTCTGCCAGGTTCAAAACAAATCTCAGACTTCAGTGAGTTCAAGACAACTGGGAGTTCCGACTGGGAAAATACGTTTTGAACGTATTGGTTCCCAGTTGTCTTGAAAGGACTATACATCCAGAGAATGCCCGACTTTGATGACGAAGTGTGATGACAAAATTTGCTCACAAGAAGGACCGCTGCACCACCTTCCTGTTCAAGTGAGCACAGCACAACTGAGTCCAAAAATGTCTTGTGTGTTGCTGAATCAATTATGTAATATGCCAGGGAGATATGTATACTGTAGCTAAGAAAGTAATACTAAGTGAATGTTGTGTAGTAGGTGCCTCACCCTATTAACTTGGTCGCTCTTAATTTAGCCTACTGCTCTGACTTGGTGGCGCACATGTAGCCTATAGCCTGTTTTAGAGAAATGTCATCATCAAATATTGTAAGAGCTTTCATTGTATGGTTATATGCACCCTTTATTAGTAATATTGCCCCCTTAAATAGTTATATTGACTACCTCCGTTTTAGCTCACTCATTAATGTCATAGTTTGTACATCTCAATTGTCTCTAGAAACCACATTAGTTTAAGCAAGTTCGCCATATCAGCTATGTTTTAAAAAAAGGCAGTAAATGAGGCTGACTGTTTCGCTGCCAGACAAGGCTCTGCTGATAACCAGGTGTAGCATTGATAAGGATTCACTCCGTGGTGCTGAAAAGAAAGCTCTGCTGTTGTGACAGCGTTATGTAGGCCATAACAGTTTGTGGGCGCCGTTTGTCACCGTTATAGTGCAATTAATGCAGTGTTGTGTTGTGTAGTGGCTTTTCTGGCATGCGTCTAAAGAAGTATAATTTCAGTTTGCCCCACCAAGATTTACAATTTTACAACAAATTGAATGCAGTCTATCACAGTGACATCCGTTTTGTCACCAAAGCCCCATATATTACCCACCACTGTGACCTGTATGCTCTCGTTGGCTGGCCCTTGCTTCATACTCGTCAACAAACCCACTGGCTCCAGGTCATCTGCAAAACCCTGCTAGTCCCGCCTTATCTCAGCTCGCTGGTCACCATAGCAGCACCCACCCATAGCACGCACTCCAGTAGGTATATCTCACTGGTCACCCCCAAAGTCAATTCCTCATTTGGCCACCTCTCCTTCCAGTTCTCTGCCGCCAATGACTGGAACGAACTACAAACATCTCTGAAACTAGAGACACTTTTCTCTCTCTCTTCAGTCGACCCTCTACTTTTTTGAACATTTTGTTAAAAATCGCGCAACATTTCAGCGCCCTGCTACTCATGCCAGGAATATAGTACGTTCATATGGTTAGAATGTGTGGATAGGAAACCCTCGGACGTTTTTAAAACTGGTTAAATCACGACTGTGGCTATTACATAACATGCGTTACATCGGAAAGCGCAGGAAAACCTGATCACAGAAAATGGAAATAAATATCCTTGCGCCACTTCCAGCAATTGTTAACAGTGAGCCGAATTAGATAAGACCGAGCATTCAACTCCCACAGCATCCCCATGTTGTCTAGAGTCTTGTGAATTGAATCATCTTTGATTCTTGGTTGAACCGAAAGAGGGGCACGACTTACCTCCGGTCTCCGCCCAGATCATTCCGGAAGAGCTCTCTCCTGAAATTTTTTCCAAGACGACAGCTAATGATTTCTACATCGCCTATGGATGATTTTTTATCGCTTATTAACGTTTACTAATACCTAAAGTAGCATTACAAACGTATTTCGAAGTGTTTTGTGAAAGTTTATCGTCTACTTTTTGAATTTAAAAAAATGACGTTACGTTGTGAAATCGCTGTTTTTTTCGTTTATCACACAGTCTACATATAACGATATCTTGGCTTTATATGGCCCGATTTAATCGAAATAAAGACCCAATAGTGTTTATGGGACATCTAGGAGTGCCAACAAAGAAGATGGTGAAAGGTAATGACTGTTTTCTATTTTATTGTGCGGTTTGTGTAACGCCGAAATGCTAATTATTTTGTTTACGTCCCCTGCTGTGCTTTTCTGTTGTAGTGTATTGGTGCATGCTATCAGATAATAGCTTCTCATGCTGTCGCCGAAAAGCATTTTAAAAATCTGACTTGTTGCCTGGATTCACAACGAGTGTAGCTTTAATTTGATACCCTGCATGTGTATTTTAATGAACTTTTGAGTTTTAACTAATACTATTAGCATTTAGCGTAGCGCATTTGCATTTCCAGAGCTCTAGTTGGGACGCAAGCGTCCCAAGTAGAGGCAAGAGGTTAAGCACCAGCTGTCAAAGCAGCTCACAGATCACTACACCTGTTCATAGCCCATCTATAAATAGCCCAAACAACTACCTCATCCCCTACTGTATTTATTTTATTTATTTATCTTGCTCCTTTGCACCCCAGTATTTCTACATTGCACATTCATCTACTGCACATTAATCACATTAATCTACTGCAAATCTACAATTCCAGTGTTTTAATTGCTATATTGTATTATATTGGCCTATTTATTGCCCTACCTCCCTTATCTCACCTCATTTGTTCACATTGTATATAGACTTGTTTTTCTACTGCATTATTGACTGTATGGTTGTTTACTCCATGTGTAACTCTGTGTTGTTATATGTGTCAAACTGCTTTGCTTTATCTTGGCCAGATCGCAGTTGTAAATGACAACTTGTTCTCAACTTGTCTGCCTGGTTAAATAAAGGTGAAATATATATATATATTTTTAAACATGCTAAAATCGCCACTGCTGAGGATAACAGCCATTGATCAACAATGGCCTCTTCAGTATCTGAATTACCTTGAGGACCTTTGACATCATTATTTTTTTCAACCAATGTTCCATTGATTTTGACTTCTGGTTCACGTATTGAAAAAAGTGAGATAAGTTACGTTTTTTAGCATTTAAAAATAAGTAATACGTAATCACAAAAATGTTGCCTTAAATAATGACTCTTTCTATTATGGATTTCTTCAGCAGTTTTTGTTTTTATCACAGAATAAATGTAAACTCAGAGAACTCTGTCATTTATACTACTCTACTTAGGCAAAGTTTTAAAGGAGAGAAACAATGAAGTAAAAATGCAGCACTCTGTACACGGGTGCATTTCTAGGCGTCTATTTATAGTTTTGCTTTGCTTTCATTTCTTTTTGTCTATTCCTCTATTCATATCTAGGTCTGCCAGTTCCCGGGAAATGTTTTTTTTTCCCTCACAGAACCTTTTGGGAATGTGTCTCTCATTCTAAACTCTCTGTTTTGAGTAAGCACTGTGAGTCAGGAGACACGAAAATGTCAGGACAATTTTTTGCTGTGTCACTACGGTAACCACAGGAGCTGTTTGAGCGTCTGTCTCCCTCATTAATAACTTGTGCTGTGGGCCCCTATAATGCAAGCTCGGAAGGCTGAGAGCTGGTCACCTGTTCCGCTATCTGAGCTGTGGGCCCAGGGGAAGGAATTGTTAGCTGGCTACCCCATTAGAGTGCTGGACAGGAAGAGACTAGGCCAGAGCAACTGCCTGAAACTCCAGGTATCTCTGGTGGATGTGTTAAACCATGTCCCTAGGTCTGACCGGTGTGGTGAGGGTGGTGGAACAGTAGAGGAGTTGTGGCTAGAGTGGCTCCATACTCACCCCTCTGTGGGATCCATCCAGGACAAGGTGGAACCTTATTTTGATAGGACAGGAAGTGCCACTGTCAACCCTGAGGAAACCGACTGGTCAGATGGCCCTGGCTCCAGACCCCAGTCTCCAGTAAGCAGCTCTTTCCACTGGGCCCCCTGGGTACATGGAGACAACCAGGATCAGGTAGACCCCTGGTAGAGTCTCCAATCTGTCCTCAGGAATGGGTGGCTGCCTTTACAAAAGAGGGGAGTAATATTTGAGCTACTCAGCCTGGATAGTCTGGATAGTCTAAACCTGCTCTACCAGGTAAGTTACAGTTGAGCCAAACATGTTGGGCCTTACTTTTTTTTGCAGTAGGGGAGAGTGGGGTAAGTTGAGACACCCTTGTTTCTAGGACACCACACACAAAATGAAACATTCAACCAAATATTTAGGAAGAGATTATTTTATGGAGTCTGTGAAGGAAGAAACAACAAGGAAAAGTGGTAAGCATGTTAAGTTCCAAAAAAAACAGATTAACACAATAAATTCATTTCAGTTGTTGACAGAGATTTCATGACGCTTGTATTCTGAACCAAAGTAGATTGTTTTAAGATTGTTATATACATCAGTTGGGGTCTCTATACGCTTTACTAAGAGGTCTTAAACCTGGCATGAAAATGCATCTTTGTAGATGTGTGGGTTAACATAGTCAAAATATTTCCCTAAAGATAAGTTGAGCCAATGCCCATGGGGTGAGTTGAGTCAATGGTTGAGCCAATTGCAAGTTGAAAGAATTCCCAGGAGTAATGGAAGGCATTATAGCTGGGATATGAGGTAACAACAGGGCTTGGCCTATGTTAAACATGTTTGTTAAAGATTTAGTGGGAATATTTAATTCAGTACAGAAATTTGTTGTGTATATTTTCCTTGACTGAGTGATGCTGAATGTAAAAAGAAATGGATAAACTTACACCACTCTCCCCTACAGTAGTAATTGTATATGTATTGTACCTTGTAAGAATTTTTACCTTCGCTGGTTGGAAACAAAGTCAGCCAATCCACGACCAGGGAGTTATGCGGAGAAATCTAAGCCACAGGAATGTTCTCCCTCCGTGAATCCCCGCTAGAATTCTTATGTATCATCACTGATGTGACCACATTCTTTCCCCTTAATTCTGTAATACAAAGCCCAGTGTTTATAAGCTCCATGTTTGCAGTGTATGATACCTTTAACTAAAATACTATCCATAAACCAAAATGAGTTTGCTGTCATTTATGTATGTGGACACCTGCTCGTTGAACATTTCATTCCAAGATCATGGGCATTAATATGGAGTTGGTCCCCACTTTGCGGCTATAACAGCTTCCACTCTTCGGGGAAGGCTTTCCACTAGATGTTGGAACATTGCTGTGGGGACTTGCTTCCATTCAGCCACAACAGCATTAATGAGGTTGGGCACTGATGTCGGGCGATTAGGCCTGGCTCGCATTCGGCATTCCAAAGCAGTTTGATGGGATTGAGGTCAGGGCTCTGTGCAGTCAAGTTTCTCCACATCGATTTTGACAAACCATTTCTGTATAGACCTCGCTTTGTGCACGGCAGCATTGTTATACTGAAAGAGGAAAGGGCCTTCCCCAAACTGATGCCACAATTGGAAGCACAGAATCATCTAGAATGTTATTGTATGCTGTGGTGTGCTTATTTCCAGTGAAGATTTCCCTTCACTGGAAATAAGGGGCCAAACCATGAAAAAAAGCCCCAGACCATTATTCCTCCTCTACCAAACTTGACAGTTGGCACTATGTATTGAGGCAGGTAGCGTTCTCCTGGCATCTGCCAAACCTAGATTTGTGCGAGAATCCATTTCCACTGCTCCAGAGTCCAATGGTGGCGAGCTTTACACCACTCCAGCCGATGCTTTGCATTACACATCATGATCTTAGGCTTGTGTGCGGCTGCTCAGCCATGGAAACCCATTTCATGTAGCTCCCGATGAACAGTTCCTGTCCTGAAGTTGCTTCCCGGAGGAAGTTTGGAACTCTGTAGTGGGTGTTGCAACCGAGGACAGACGATGTTTAAACGATACGCACTTCAGCACTCAACGGTCCTGTTCTGTGAACTTGTGTGGCCTACCACTTCACGGCTGAGCCGTTGTTGCTTCTAGACTTTTCCACTTCACAATATCAGCACTTACAATTGACCGGGGCAGCACGAGCAGGGCAGAAATTTAAAGAACAGACTTGTTGGAAAGGTGGCATCCTATGACGGTGCAACCTCAAAGGATGCCATCTAAACTCAGCAAAAAAGAAATGTCCCTTTTTCAGAACCCTGTCTTTCAAAGATAATTAGTAAAAATCCAAATAAATTCTAAGATCTTCATTGTAAAGGGTTTAAACACTGTTTCCCATGCTTGTTCAATGAACCAACAATTAATGAACATTCACCTGTGGAAGGGTCGTTAAGACACTAACAGCTTACAGACGGTAGGCAATTAAGGTCACGGTTATGAAAACCTAGGACACTAAAGAGGCCTTTCTATTGACTCTGAAAAACACCAAAAGAAAGATGCCCAGGGTCCCTGCTCATCTGGGTGAACGTGCCTTAGGCATGCTGCAAGGAGGCATGAGGACTGCAGATGTGGACAGGGCAATAAATTGCAATGTACGTACTGTGAGACACCTAAGACAGCTCTACAGGGAGACAGGATGGACAGCTGATCGTCCTCACAGTGGCAGACCACGTGTAACAACACCTGCACAGGATCAGTACAGCCGAACACCACACCTGCGGGACAGGTACAAGGGTGCGTTCTGAGCCCTCTCCTGTACTCCCTGTTCACCCACGACTGCGTGGCCATGCACGCCTCCAACTCAATCATCATGTTTGCGGATGACACTACAGTGGTAGGCTTGATTACCAACAACGATGAGACGTCAACAAAACAAAGGCGATGATTGTGGACTTCAGGAAACAGCAGAGGGAGCACCCCCCTATCCACATCGACGGGACAGTAATGGAGAGGGTAGTAAGTTTTAAGTTCCTCGGCGTACAAACTGAATTGGTCCACACAGACAGCGTTGTGAAGAAGACGCAGCAGCGCCTCTTCAACCTCAGGAGGCTGAAGAAATTCGGCTTGTCACCAAAAGCCCTCACAAACTTTTACAGATGCACAATCGAGAGCATCCTGTCGGGTTGTATCACCGCCTGGTACGGCAACTGCTCCGCCCACAACCGTAAGGCTCTCCAGAGGGTAGTGAGGTCTGCACAACGCGTCACCGGGGGCAAACTACCTGCCCTCCAGGACACCTACACCACCCGATGTCACAGGAAGGCCATAAAGATCATCAAGGACAACAACCACCCGAGCCACTGCCTGTTCACCCAGCTATCATCCAGAAGGCGAGGTCAGTACAGGTGCATCAAAGCAGGGACCAAGAGACTGAAAAACAGCTTCTATCTCAAGGTCATCAGACTGTTAAACAGCCACCACTAACATTGAGTGGCTGCTGCCAACATACTGACTCAACTCCAGCCACTTTAATAATGCAAATTGATGTAAAAAAAAATATCACTAGCCACTTTAAACAATGCCACTTTATATAATGTTTACATACCCTACATTACTCATCTCATATGTATATGTATATACTGTACTCTATATCATCTACTGCATCTTCATGTAATACATGTATCCCTAGCCACTTTAAACTATGCCACTTTATGTTTATATACCCTACATTACTCATCTCATATGTATATACTGTACTCTATACTATCTACTGCATCTTGCCTATGCCGTTCTGTACCATCACTCATTCATATATCTTTATGTACATATTCTTTATCCCTTTACACTTGTGTGTATAAGGTAGTAGTTGTGGAATTGTTAGGTTAGATTACTCGTTGGTTATTACTGCATTGTTGGAATTAGAAGCACAAGCATGTCGCTACACACGCATTAACATCTGCTAACCATGTGTATGTGACAAATACATTTGATTTGATTTGATTTTTGGAAGACATCCTCCTCCCTCATGTGGTACCCTTTCTGCAGGCCATCCTGACATGACCCTCCAGCATGACAATGCCACCAGCCATACTGCTCATTCTGTGAGTGATTTCCTGCAAGACAGGAATGTCAGTGCTCTGCAATGGCCAGCGAAGAGCCCAGATCTCAATCCCATTGAGCACGTCTGGGACCTGTTGGATCAGAGGGTGAGGGCTAGGGCCATTCCAGGATCTTGCAGTTGCCTTGGTGGAAGAGTGCGGTAACATCTCACAGCAAAAACTGGCAAATATGGTGCAGTCCATGAGAAGGAGATGCACTGCAGTACTTAAAGCAGCTGGTGGCCACACCAGATACTGACTGTCACTTTTGATTTTGACTCCCCCTTTGTTCAGGGACACATTATTCAATTTCTGTTAGTCACATGTCTGTGGAACTTGTTCAGTTTATGTCTCAGTTGTTTAAATATTCACACATGTTAAGTTTGCTGAAAATAAACGCAGTTGACAGTGAGATGGTGTTTCTTTTTTTGCTGAGTTTAAATTAAATTAGGATCTTAATCTATTAAGTCCTTCAATGTTGATGTAATGGAATGAGCCGGAAATAAAAACCAAAAACGAGAAAATGTGATGCGTTATAACTTGGGGACTATAAACAAATTCCTCTGCACATCCAGGAAAGCTGTAAATCCATAAGCTGCCGTTGACTTATTTCATGATCTTGTGCTCTAGATTAAACACGTCTTGAGATATGTGAGCACCAGGTGAGGTGTTGAGGAATAATTAATATTTTACTAGGCAAGTACAGCCAGGGTCATCTCTCCTATTACGGACACAGATGAGATAGCTGTAGGCTCCTCTTTGTCGGTTATGGGACAACTGACCTCTTGTCATTCATTGTGAAGTGGGTGGACAAAATAAAAGTGTGCTTCTTAGAGACATGTTTCAGTGAGGAAATGTGTCAGTGCTTTGTGGACTTGCTTGTTATGTTTTCTTCTTAGGGACAGCCCCCTTTTTTAAATTTTAGCCTAAAATGACATACCCAATTCTAACTGCCTGTAGCTCAGACCCTGAAGCAAGGATATGCATATTCTTGGTACCATTTCAAAGGAAACACTTTGAAGTTTGTGTAAATGTGAATTGAATGTAGGATAATATAACACAACAGATCTGGTAGAAGAAAATACAAAGAAAAAAACAACCTCTTTTTATACCACCATCTTTGAAATGCATCAGAAAGGTCCCAAATAAAGCCATCACTCTGGTTGTAATTCCGAATGTGTATGTGCAGACTGATACATTGAAGTATGAGCATCCTACTTGACATTTAGTATGAAGTCACCCAGGTACATTTGGGAAAATCGTGAAGGACGCATTTACATTTACATTACATTTTTCTGCAAGAATATCGTCAAATCTGTATACTTGGACTTTGATTTAGCTTTTCCAGTATTAGTAGCCATATTGTAAGTTCAACATTTGCAAAACATCCAGTTTTCTTAACGTCATAACTCTCCATATTTCTGCCATTTTTGTCCAAAAGGAAAAGGCTTGCTGTCGCACACGGTTAGCAGCAAAATTGTCCGACAGATACGGGATAAAGCCCCCGATTGTTGCTTATTTGACAGTTACAGTCAATCAAGTAAAGACCGCCAGTGTCATCGGCGCGCCATGAAGGAGTCACTCTCTGACCAAATTTGGTGTCCTATAGGATATAATACACTCCTAATGATATAGTGAAGTGTGGTTACGTTCTTGGATCTTTGAGGAATAAATACGAACGTAATTTGACTGGTTGAAACAATGTTTAGGGTTAGATATCCATAGATTCCTTTCCTTGCAAATTGAACGAGTGGAAATACAAAATTGACCGTGCACGCTATATGGACCTTTTTAGGATATGAAAAATGATTTGATCTAACAAAACTACACTTCATGTTATCTCTGAGACCCTTGGGATGATAAATCAGAGCAATATTTCAGAATGTATGTCAATTGTGTATTGGAGGCGAAGTCAGGTGCAGGAGGGCAGAGTATAATGAACAGGCGCACTTTTATTAAAGTTCCAAAAACGAGACCACTACATGAATCAAACGCGTTCAAAAAACGGAACATAAAAGTAAAGCGTGTAAACTAACACCACATGACATGAAACAATTACACACGAAACATGATGGGAAACAGAGGGTTAAATACAAGTAGATTGATTGGGGAAATGAAAACCAGGTGTGTATGGAAACAAGACAAGACAAATGGAAAAATGAAAAATGGAGCGGTGATGGCTAGAAAGCCGGTGACGTCGATCGCCGAACAAGGAGAGGAGCCGACTTCGGCGGAAGTCATGACAGTACGGCTCCAGCTGCGTGCTGACAACGGCCTCGAGGACGACACGGAGGACGAGGCGCAGGGCGATCCAGCCGGCAACTGTGAAACTCCCGCAGCAGTTCAGCATCCAAAACATCTGCAATCGGAACCCAGCACCTCTCCTCCGGTCCATACCTCTCCCACTCCACAAGGTACTGAAGGCCCCCCACCCCACGCCTCAAATCCATGATGGAATGAACGATGTACCTCGGGGCCCCCTCGATGTCCAAAGGGGGCGGAGGGACCTCACGCACCTCAGAAACCACCGGCCTGAGGAGAGACACATGGAACGATGGGTTAATACGATAATCAGAGGGAAGCTGTAATCTATAACATACCTCGTTCACCTTCCTCAGGTCTTTAAATGGCCCCACAAACCGCGGACCCAGCCTCCGGCAGGGCAGGCGGAGGGGCATGTTACGGGTTGAGAGCCAGACCCGGTCCCCCGGTGCAAACACCAGGGTCTCACTAAGGTAACGGTCCGCATTGGCTAAACCAGTCGTCCACCGCAGGAGTCTCGGTCTGACCCTGATGCCACGGTGCCAGAACCGGCTGGTACCCCAATACGCACTGAAAGGGTGAGAGGTTAGTGGAGGACGTACGTACGCTACGATCACAAGACGCAGGCCTCCTAATTGTCCCTAGAATTTCTAAGCAAACAGCTTGAGGCAGGGCTTTCTCCTATAGAGCTCCATTTTTATGGAATGGTCTGCCTATCCATGTGAGAGACGCAGACTCGGTTTCAACCTTTAAGCCACCGTGCTTCTACACCTGCATTGCTTGCTGTTTGAGGTTTTAGGCTGGGTTTCTGTACAGCACTTTGAGATATCGGCTGATGTACAAATGGCTATATAAATACATTTGATTTGATTTTGATTTGAGGAGTGGCAAAGCGAGTTCTGTGCCATCTTGGCCCAGGGCACAAACGCTGCCCACTCACCTGGCCGGTCCTGGCAATAGGACCGCAGAAACGTGCCCACATCCTGGTTGACTCTCTCTATCTGCCTGTTACTCTTGGGTGAAAACCTGAGGTAAGGCTGATCGAGACCCCCAGACGTTCCATGAACGCCTTCCAAACTCGTGACGTTAACTGGGGACCCCGATCCGACACTATATCCTCAGGCACCCCGTAGTGCCGGAAGACGTGTGTAAGCAGGGCCTCCGTAGTCTGTAGGGCCGTAGGGAGACCAGGTAGAGGGAGGAGACGACAGGACTTAGAAAAACCATCCACAACAACCAGGATCATGGTATTTCCCTGTGAGGGAGGAAGATCCGTTAGGAAATCCACTGACAGATGTGACCAAGGTTGTTGTGGAACGGGTAAGGAATGTAACTTACCTCTGGTCAGGTGTCTCGGAGCCTTACACTGGGCACACACCGAGCAGGAGGAGACATAAACCCTCACGTCCTTAGCCAAAGTGGGCCACCAGTACTTCCCAGTCAGACAGCTCACCGTCCGACCGATCCCCGGATGACCGGAGGAAGGAGACGTGTGGGCCCAAGAGATCAACTGGTCAAGGACAGCAGACGGAACGTACACACGCCCAACGGGACACTGGAGGGGAGCGGGCTCTGTACGTAACGCCTGCTCGATGTCAGCATCCAGATACCACACGATCGGCGCTACCAGGCAGGAGACCATGAGTATGGGAGTTTGATCCATGGGCCGCTTCTCTGTGTCATACAGCCGGGACAGTGCATCTGCCTTCTTATTCTGGGAACCTGGTCTATAGAATAGGGTAAACACAAAACAGGTAAAGAACATGGCCCAACTTGCCTGACGAGGATTCAGTCTCCTCGCTGCCCGGATGTCCTCCAGGTTGCTGTGTTCAGTCCAGATGAGAAAAGTGTGTTTAGCCCCCTCAAGCCAATGTCCCCACGCTTTCAACGCTTTAACCACTGCCAACAACTCCCGGTCCCCCACATCATAGTTACACTTCGCTGGGCTGAGCTTCTTCAAGAAGAAAGCACAGGGCCGAAGTTTCGGTGGCGTGCCCGAGCGCTGTGAGAGCACGGCTCCTATCCCAGCCTCGGACTCGTCCACTTCCACTATGAATGCCAAAAGCCCTGTCCGCTTCAGCCGACCACCGCAACCTTACAGGACCCACCTTCAGCAGTGAGGTAATGGGCACAGCAAACTGGCCAAAACCCCTGATATCCGGTAGTAATTGGCAAACCCTGCACCTCCTTAACCGTGGTGGGAGTCGGCCAATTACGCACTGCTGCAATACGGTCACTCTCCATCTCCACCCCTGATTTGGAAATGCGATACCCTAGGAAGGAGACGGCCTGCTGAAAGAACAGGCATTTCTCAGCCTTGACATACAGGTCATGCTCCAACAGTCATCCATGTACCGTGCTCACCAAAGACAAGTGCTCGACGCGTGTAGTGGAGTAAATCAGAATGTCATCGATATACACCACTACACCCTGCCCGTGCAGGTCCCTGAAAATCTCGTCTACAAAGGATTGGAAAACTGATGGATCATTCATCAACCCGTACGGCATGACGAGGTACTCATAATGCCCTGTGGTGGTACTGAACGCTGTCTTCCACTCGTCTCCCTCCCAGATACGCACCAGGTTATACGCACTCCTGAGATCCAGTTTAATGAAGAAGCTCACCCCATGCATTGACTCAATTGCTGTGGCGATAACTGTACCTCTCCGTGATTTGATTGAGTGCACGGGCATAAACCTCCATCCTTCTTCTTCACAAAAAATAAACTTGTGGAGGCGGGTGAAGTAGAGGGCCGAATGTACCCCTGACGCAAGGATTCAGAGACACATGTATCCATAGCCACCGTCTCCGCTTGCGACAGGTGATACACGTGACTCCTGAGAAGCGCAGCGTCTGACAGGAGATTTATTGCACAATCCCCCTGTCGATGAGGTGGTAATTGAGTCGCCTTCGTTTTACAGAAGGCGAGAGCCAAATCGGCATATTCTGGGGGGGGTGTGGACGGTGGAGACCTGGTCTGGACTTTCCACCATGGTAGCATCAACAGAAACCCCTACACACCTCCCTGAGCACTCTCGCGACCAACCGGGAGAGACCTTTGTTGCCAGGAAATAGTGGGGTTATGCAGAGCCAACCAAGAAAGGCCTAGTACCACAGGAAACGCAGGAGAGTCAATGAGAAAGAGACTGATTCTCTCCTCATGATTCCCCTGCATAACCATGACCAAGGAGATGGTGGTCTCCTTGATTAGCCTGGATCCTAATGGTCGACTATCTAGAGCGTGTACCGGGAAGGGTTTAACTATAGGAAAAATGGGGATCCCTAACCTAATGGCTAATTCTCTGTCGATAAAATTCCCAGCTGCGCTTTAATCGACGAGCGCCTTATGCTGGGAATGTGGGGAAAACTCAGGGACACAAACAGGCACAAAGAGTTGTTCAAAAGAGGATGTGGTGCAAACTCACCTGGGGTGACGGCAGGGTGCCCTGCCTGTTGACTCGACTCCCAGAAGGAACCAACACTGCACCGACCGGCAGTGTGTCCTCTGCGGCCACAGATGGCTCACGTGGCGCCACTCCAATACCTTGACTTTGTTGTCCTTAACTTCTTGCGACGAGCAAACCCGTATCCGGGAGCGTAATCATAGCCTCAAATGCATTAGCATAACGCAACGGACATAAATACCCCTAGAAACTTTTCCTATTCATGAAAACCTCATATGAAATGAAATAAATATATTCAAACATAAGCTTAGCCTTTTGTTAATAACACTGTCATCTCAGATTTTCTAAATATGCGTTACAGCCAACGCTAGACAAGCATTTGTGTAAGTTTATCATGGCATAATGCTATGCTAGGCTCTGCTGGCAGCAGGCAACATTTTCACAAAAATAAGAAAAGCAACCAAATTAAATCATTTACCTTTGAAGAACTTCAGATGCTTTCACTCAGGAGACTCCCAGTTAGATAGCAAATGTTCCTTTTTTCCAAAAATATTATTTTTGTAGGCGAAAAAGCTTCCATTTCTGCACCATGCTTGGCTGAGGAATCGACCGAAAAATGCTACGACTATAACGCCAAACTTTTTTCAAAATTAGCTACATAATATCGACAGAAACACGGCAAACGTTGTTTAGGATCCATCCTCAAGGTGTTTTAAAAAAATATATTCGATAATATATCCGTCGAGGCAGTTGGTTTCTCATAAGAAGCGATTGGAAAAATGGCTACCTCAGTATTTTACGCAAGGTTTTCTGCGAGAGACACCATGTGACCACATGCCATATATGGTCCCTTACAGCCATTCTTCAAGGGAAATGCCTAAAAAGACGTCCCAATGCTGTAGACACCTTGGGGAAAACGTGGAAAACGTAAGCTCATTTGTAGCTCATTCACAGCCATATAAGGAGTCATTGGGCATGAGGCGGTTTAAAAAATTGCGTCACTTCCTGGTTGTTTTTCATCTGGGTTTCGCCTGTAACATCAGTTCTGTGGCACTCCCAGACAATATCTTTGCAGTTTTGGAAACAGAGTGTCTTCTTTCCAAAGCTGTCAATTATATGCATAGTATGCATCTTTCCGTGACAAAATATCTTGTTTAAAACGGGAACGTTTTTCATCCAAAGATTAAAATAGCGCCCCCTAAATCCAACTGGTTAAGCCATTTTGCCACAATTTTGGAAGTCTGTTTGGGGTCATTGTCCATTTGGAAGATCCATTTGCGACCAAGCTTTAATAACTTCCTGACTGATGTCTTGAGATGTTGCTTCAATATATCCACATCATTTTCTCTCATGATGCCATCTATTTTGTGAAGTGCACCAGTCCCTCCTGCAGCAAAACACCCCCAAAACATGATGCTGCAAGACTCCCCCTTTTTCATCCAAACATAACGATGGTCATTATGGCCAAACAGTTATATTTTTGTTTCATCAGACCAGAGGACATTTCGCCAAAAAGTATGATCTTTGTCCCCATGTGCAGTTGCAAACTGTCGTCTGGGTTTTTTATGGCGGTTTTGGAGCAGTGGCTTCTTCCTTGCTGGGTGGACTTTCAGGTTATGTCGATATAGGACCTGTTTTACTGTGGATATAGATACTTTTGTATCTGTTTCCTCCAGCATCTTCACAAGGTCCTAAGCTGTTGTTTTGGGATTGATTTGCACTTTTCGCACCAGAGTACGTTCATCTCTAGGAGACGGAACACGTCTCCTTCCTGAGCTGTATGACGGCTGAGTGGTGCCATGGTGTTTATACTTGCTTACCATTGTTTGTACAGATGAACGTGGTACCTACCTACATTTGGAAATTGCTCCCAAGGATGAACCAGACTTGTGGAGGTCTACAGTTTTTTTCTGAGGTCTTGGCTGATTTCTCTTGATTATCCCATGATGTCAAGCAAAGAGGCACTGAGTTTGAAGGTAGGCCTTGAAATAAATCCATAGGTACACCTTAAATTGATTCAAATGATGACAATTAGCCTATCAGAAGCTTCTAAAGCCATGACAGCATTTTCAGGAATTTTCCAAGCTGTTTAAAGGCACAGTCAACTTAAGGTATGTAAACTTCTGACCCACTGGAATTGCGATACAGTGAATTATAAGTGAAATAATCTGTCTGTGAACAATTGTTGGAAAAATTACTTTGGTTATGCACAAAGTGGATGTCCTAACCGACTTGCTAAAACTATAGTTTGTTAACAAGAAATGTGTGTGGTTCAAAAACTAGTTTTAATGACTCCAACCTAAGTGTATGGAAACTACTGACTTCAACTGTATCCCTAATAATTATGTTTTATTTTTCTAATGTCTAAAACAAACATTATGCTATATATATTTTGTTTACCGGCATGTTGAATTTTCAGATGGAAAATTTTAAAGTAAATTGTCCATGTTCATGGGTTTTCGAAGTAGGAGGTTCCCCAGCCTATCAACACCTAATATCAATGAGGTAAGCCCTTATACTATTCTGGCTATGATAGATCTGTTATCATATTACTGTACGTGTCTTATTGTTAGCTTTACAAAGGCTGTATTCCTGTACAAATTAACTTCAAGCAAAAAAGTTCAGAGGTAGGATCTTCATTTGATCCCTCTTGCTGCTGAAAATGTTCCTGCTGGGCAGCAAATGCAAACTGTTTTTGAGTTTGAAACATTTCAAATTTGACTTGATTTGCCCTAACAAGAAATGTAGCAACCCCTACAAAATGTTCATTAATTATAAACCACATAATAATTTACATTTCCTTTTGCTGCAGAATTATGTTCATGCTGTAGCAAACTGGCTCAAATAAGATCCTACATCTGTATATGGTTATCCATATTGATATCAGTTTTAGAAAGTATATGTTTGAACATGGTAATATCACTAAGTTTTAGTACATTTATGATGCTGAACTAATACATGTCAAAACATATGTCATGGCCATTTATTCCTTGCTATTCTAACAGGATGTATGCCACCTAGACAAGGAGGCTATGCAATAGTTCAGCAGTGGGTTTTAGTCAGAGAGGAACTTTGCCATTAAAATCAATTTGATTAAGTCTGTGAAACATGCAGTCGTCAGCAGACACATGCACAGACAGGGCTCTACCTATGCAGAGCACATACCCCTTCCAGTCTCTAAAGTGGCCTTTTGTTTTGGGTAAAAACATTTTTTTACAGATTTTATTTCACCTTTATTTAACCAGGTAGACCAGTTGAGAACATGTTCTCTTTTATAACTGCGACCTGGCCAAGATAAAGCAAAGCAGTGCGACACAAACAACAACACAGAGTTACACATGGAATAAACAGACATACAGTCAATAACACAATAGAAATGTCTATATACAGTGTGTGCAAATGAGGTAAGATTAGGGAGGTAAAGGCAATAAATAGGCCATAGTGGCGAAATAATTACAATTAGCAATTAAACACTAGCATGTATGATGTGCAGAAGATGAATGTGCAAGTAGAGATACTGGGGTGCAAAGGAGAAAGAAAAAAATGACACTATGGGATGGGGTAGATGGTTGGAGGGGCTATTTACAGATTGGCTGTGTACAGGTGCAGTGATCTATGAGCTGCTCTGACAGCTGGTGCTTAAAGTTAGAGAGGGAGATATGAGTCTCCAGCTTCAGTGATTTTTGCAATTCGTTCCAGTCATTGGCAGCAGAGAACTGGAAGGAATGGCGGCCAAAGGAGGCATTGGCTTTGGGGGTGACCAGTGAAATATAACTGCTGGAGCGTGTGCTACGGGTGGGTGCTGCTGTGGTGACCAGTGAGCTGAGATAAGGCAGGGCTTTAACTAGCAAAGACCTAAAGATGACCTGGAGCCAGTGGGTTTGGCGACGAATATGAATTGAGGGCCAGCCAACGAGAGCATACAGGTCACAGTGGTGGGTAGTATATGGGGCTTTGGGGACAAAACGC
This sequence comes from Oncorhynchus nerka, assembly GCF_034236695.1. Taxonomy (NCBI): domain Eukaryota; kingdom Metazoa; phylum Chordata; class Actinopteri; order Salmoniformes; family Salmonidae; genus Oncorhynchus; species Oncorhynchus nerka. The sequence continues at coordinate 38,132,910 of NC_088423.1, read as the reverse complement.
ATGGCACTGTGATAGACTGCATTCAATTTGCTGAGAAGAGTGTTGCAGGCTATTTTGTAAATGACATCGCCGAAGTCGAGGATCCGTAGGATAGTCAGTTTTACAAGGGTATGTTTGGCAGCATAAGTGAAGGATGCTTTTTTTGCGAAATAGGAAGCTGATTCTAGATTTTATTTTGTATTGGAGATGCTTGATGTGAGTCTGGAAGGAGAGTTTACAGTCTAACCAGACAGCTAGGTATTTGTAGTTGACCACATATTCTAAGTCAGAGCCGTCCAGAGTAGTGATCCTGGACTGGCAGGCAGGTGCGGGCAGCGATCAGTTGAAGAGCATGCACTAGGTTTACTTGCATTTAAGAGCAGTTGGAGGCCACGGAAAGAGAGTTGTATGGCATTGAAGCTCGTCTGAAGGTTAGTTAACACAGTGTCCAAAGAAGGGCCAGATGTATACAGAATGGTGTCGTCTGCGTAGAGGTGGATCAGAGAATCACCAGCAGCAAGAACGACATCATTGATGTATACAGAGATAAGAGTCGGCCAGAGAATTGAACTCTGTGGCACCCCCATAGAGATGCCAGAGGTCCGGACAACAGGCCCTCCGATTTAACACACTGAACTCTGTCTGAGAAGTAGTTGGTGAACCAGGCGAGGCAGTCATTTGAGAAACCAAGGCTGTTGAGTCTGCTGATAAGAATGTGGTGACTGACACAGTCGAAAGCCTTGGCCAGGTCGATGAATACGGCTGCACAGTATTGTCTCTTATCGATGGCGGTTATGATATCGTTTAGGACCTTGAGCGTGGCTGAGGTGCACCCATGACCAGCTCGGAAACCGGATTGCATAGCGGAGAAGGTGCGGTGGGATTCGAAATGGTCGGTGATCTGTTTGTTAACTTGGCTTTCGAATACCTTAGAAAGGCAGGGCAGGATGGATACAGGTCTGTAGCAGGGTGGACTGAACCCAGTCATTGTGAAATTTGCATTAAATATGTGTCATTTAATTAGCCATTAAGCTGTGGCCATCTGTTCTTTTTATGTAATTAAATAACTGTGGTTGCAAAAAAAATGTTTGGGCAGGGTGCCCTTTTTTTGTTTGCGCACCTGCCCCCGTAAAGGTCTGTGCCATGACCTGGTCCTCAGACTGAGTCAACATGAGTGCAATTTTATGCAGGAACTCGTGGATGTTTTATTGCGCTTGGACAAGCCATGGGTTGTTTTCACTGAAAACAACAGCCCTGCAAGTCCTAAACCATCCTGCAAATCAACTATTATGTCAGAGAATGGAAGTGAACTAACCACTATCGTGCAAATCTACTATTGTGTCAGAGAATGGAAGTTATCTAACCATTATCCTGCAAATACACAATGTGTCAGACAATGAATGTGAACTAACCACTAATATGACACAATGCCTGATATGAAGTGAAAGTGTGACAATTATTTAGTTTCAGTTGCTCATGCACACTTGACTTCATCATCCTGTGTCAAGCTGGATAGCCAGCATATTCTGGAATGTCCATGTTAAATGTCATGGTTAATTTGTCGCTGACTGTTGGCCATCAGGTTACACATCACCATGGTAACAAAAGCAGATCTCAAAATGAGAGCAGGAAAGCCGATAATAAGTAATCCCTATATCACAGGAAAAATCCTTGTGTTTATTTCCCTCACTCTATTTAATTTACCTGATAGATGCACTGATGCATTGACCAACTACTTCAACACAGCTCTGATATTTCCTCTGGGTTCCCTCTCCTTAGGCTTCTACTAAGGATACCACCCCCTCACTGCTGAGGGATGCCCTACCATGGAGAGGACAGGGGAGAGGGATTCCACATCACCATCCCTCCTGAGGCCGACACTCTGGGGACTTTCAAAGGGGTAGACATGTGCCCCCACACAAGGGGGTACAGTTACACAGGTGGGGACAGGCACAAGGCCATTGGAAGCTCCACCAGGTCTTTGTCTTGACAGCCCTATTTACAGTCCTGCATCCAGCTTCAGGTACCTCTGAGGTCTGCGAACTCGGTCCTGTTCTGGACAAGTCACTGTCGATTTCCATAGGACAGCCAGGTCCACCCTGCACAGCTTCACCCTGTCTCTGTACGTTGGGAGCTCGTTGAAAATTGGAACCCTATGGATAACCCCAAAACACATCAGGACCTTCGGAGATCTATGGGAGCACTAAGATGCACCCATAGGTGGGACAAACCAGAGACTGATGTGGGTCACAGCAAATACCCTTCATCAAGCCAAGGGGTCTATGAGGTCCCCAAAATGGCAGATACTGATGGTATTAAGAGTAGGAATACTGATTCAACCACACACTGCCTTACTTCAGGGTTATTCTCATGCGCCAGAGGAAAAAGTCACTCATACACTTTGACCGGCCGGCACAATGGAAATGCAAATGAGCTATGCTGTCCTCTGCTGAGCGATTCCACACATAGACACCATGCTTTCAATATCAGCCCAGGTATGGATTTAATCTCCCCACGTCGCAGTACAACTCTAAAGTACCTATGCAAATCTATCAGCATTGGTTTCAATGCCTCCCCATTTCCATGGCTGTGTGGATAAAATCACATTTTCAAATCTTAACAGCGTGCGCAATGCTGTAGCAAGGCATTCTCATTTTTACCTTATACCTCATACATTGTTAATAGGATAGCTTCCCGAAGCAGCATGTATCGAAATGCACACTGGTGAAAGATCCACAAGCGCTACATGCCTGCATAATGAAACACTATGCTTATTTGAAGGAAAAACTCATCCTTCTTTTTTCATTTCATCCCCCTCTCTCACTTCCAACACATCCTTTGCATACATTATCTACCCTCTCCAGCCAGTAAGCATGGCGGTATTAGGCTTTCACTGGTGTTAAACCGGGTGAAGTGCCCCATAAAGAGAAGGGGTGTATTGTTTTAAACAATCTCACTTGCCATGCAGGTTGTGGAGGAAACCAAGTGTCTGATGTATTTGATACCATTCCACCTCTTCTGCCCCAGGCATTACCATGAGCCAGTCCTCCCAAATTAAGGTGCTACCAACCTCCTGTGGGGTGGAGGTCATCTTGTGGAGGTCGTTTAACAGTCTGATGGCCTGGGAATAGAAGATGTTTATCAGTCTCTCATTCCCAGCTTTGATGCATATCTCAGGCTGGCAAATACAAATAAAAGATAAAGATGGGCAAAAAAACACAGATACTGGATACTGCTGACATCGGGGCTGGTGTTTTGCGGTACTATTTAATGAAGCTGTCAGTTGAGGACTTGTGAGGCGTCTCAAACTAGAAACTTTAATGTACTTGTCCTCTTGCTCAGTTATGCACTGGAGCCTCCCACTGTTCTTTCTATTCTGGTTAGGGCCAGTTTGCACTGTTCTGTGAAGGGAGTATTTACACAGCGTTGTGCCAGATCTTCAGTTTCTTGGCAATTTCTTGCATGGAATCGCCTTCAGTTCTCAGAACAAGAATAGACTGATGAGTTTCGGAAGAAAGGTCTTTGTTTCTGGCCATTTTGAGCCTGTAATCGAACCCACAAACGCTGATGCTCCAAATAGATACTCAACTAGTCTCAAGAAGGACAGTTTTATTGCTTTTTTAATCAGGACACAATAACATAATTGAAAAAGGGTTTTCTAATGATCAATTAGCCTTTTAAAATTATAAACTTGGATTAGATAACAAGACCTGCCATTGGAACTCAGGAGTGATGGTTGGTAATGAGCTTCTGTACGCCTTTGTAGATATTACATTTAAAAAATCTGCCGTTTCCAGCTACAATAGTAATTTCAACATTAACAATGTCTACACTGTATTTCTGATCAATTTGATGTTATTTTAAATGGACAAAAAAAGTGCTTTTTTAAAACAAAAACAAGGACATTTCGAAGTGACCCCAAACTTTTGAACAGTAGTATATTTCTTTGCTCAGAAAACTTTGGGGGTTCAAATAAACTTTGGGGAACCCTGGTCTATGACTTGGGTGGCTGGAGTCTTTGACCATTTCCAGGGCCTTCCTCGTGCCATGATTGTTTTGATGTGTGTCGACCATGGTAGTTCCTTAATGATGTGAACACCAAGGAACTTGAAGCTCTCGACCTGTTCCACTACAGCCCCGTCGATGTGGATGGGGGTGTGCTCACCCCTCCATTTCCTGTAGTCCACAATCAGCTCCTTTGTCATGTTTATGTTGAGGGAGAGGTTGATGTCCAGGCATGACACTAGTCATTTAGACAGGTTACCTTGATGTTCTTGGACACAGGGACTATGGTTGTCTGCTTGAAACATGTAGGTATTACAGACTAGGTGAGGGAAAGGTTGAAAATGTCAGTGAAGACACTTGCCAGCTGGTCAGCGCATGCACTGAGTATGCGTCCTGGTAATCCGTCTGTGAATGTTAAACTGATTGAAGGTCTTGCTACGGAGAGCATGATCACACAGTCATCCACAACATCTTGTGCTCTCATGCATGGTTCAGTGTTGCTAGCCTTGAAGGGTGTATAGAAGAAATTTAGCTCGTCTAGAAGGCTCACGTCACTGGACAGCTCGCGGCTTGGTTTCCCTTTGTAATCCGTGATAGTTTGCAAGCCCTGCCACATCCAACGAGCGTCGGAGCTGGTGTAGTAGGATTCGATCTTGGTTCTGTATTGACACTTTGCCAGTTTGATGGTTCGTCACAGGGCGTAGAAGGATTTATTTTAAGTGTCCGGATTATTGAAAGCGTCCCGCTCCTTGAAAGCGCCAGGCCTTCAGCTCAGTGCTGATGTTGCCTGTAATCCATGGCTTCTGTTTGGTCACTGTGGGGATAACGTTGTCGATGCACTTATAAATGAAGCTGGTGACTTATGTGGTAAACTCCTCAATGGCATTGGATGAATCCCGGAACATATTCCAGTCTGTGCTAGCGAAACGGGCCCTGTATCTTTGCATCCGCTTCCTCGGACCACATCACTGGTACTTCCTGTTTGAGTTTTAGATTTTTAAGCAGGAATCAGGAGGATAGAGTTATGGTCACATTTGCCAAATGGAGGGAAAACTGCTAGCTTTGTATGAATCTTTGTGTGTGGAGTAAATGTTATGTAGAATGTTTTCTCCTGTAGTTGCACATGTGACATGCTGGTAAAAAAATAGATAAAACAGATTTCAGTTTTCCTGTATAAAAGTCACCTGCCACTAGGAGTGCCACCTCTGGGTGAGCATTTTCTTGTTTAATTATGGCCCTATACAGCTCATTGTGTGTGGTCTTAGTGCCAGCATCGGTTTGAGGTGCTAAATAGACAGCTACAAAAAATATAGATGCACCATTCAAAGTGTAAATAACTTCACCATGCTTAAAAGGATATTCCATGTCAGCTTTTTTTTACCCATCTATAAATAGGTTCCCTTCTTTGCTAGGCATTGAACACCCTCCCTGGTTTTTGTGGTTGAATCTGTGTTTCAAATGTACTGTTACAGATATATATGGGTACAGAGATGAGGTAGTCATTCAAAAATTAAGTTAAACACTATTATTGCACACAGCGTGAGCACATTTTTGCTGCTGAACTTATTTAGGCTTACCATAACAAAGGGGGTTGAATACGTATTGACTCAAGACATTTAAGTTTTGAATTTTTATTTAATTTGTAAAATTGTCTAAAAACATAATTCAAATTTTACATTATGGGTTATTGTGTTAAGGCCATTGACACAAAATATCAATTGAATCCCATTTAAATTCAGGCTGTAACACAACAAAATGTGTAAAAGGTCAAGGGGTATAACTACACTATCTTCTTGGCCTTCCTGTGACACCAGGTGCTGTAGTTGTCCTGAAGGGCAGGCAGTGTGCCCCCGATGATGCGCTTGGCTGACCGCACCACCCTCTGGATAGCTCTGCGGTTGCGGACAGTACAAATGCCATACCAGGCTTTGATACAGCCCGACAGGATGCTCTCAATGGTGCATCTATAGAAGAACGTGAGGGTCTTAGAGGCCAAGCCAAATTTCTTCAGCCTCCTGAGGTTGAACAGGCCCTGTTGTGCCTTCTACACCACACTGTCGGTGTGAAGGGACCATTGTGATGTGTACGCCACGGAACTTGAAGCTTTTGACCCTCTCCACTGTGGTCCTGTCGATATGGATGAGGGCTGTCTCCTGTACTCCACGATCAGAGCCTTTGTTTTGTTGCTGTCGAGGGGGAGGTTATTCTCCTGGAACCACTCCACTGAAGGCACTCACCTCCTCCCTATAGGCTGTCTCGTTGTTGTTGGTAATCAGGTCTACCACTGTTTTGTCATCAACAGTGATAGATTGAGTTGGAGATGTGCGTGGTCACACAGTCATGGGTGAAGAGGGAGTACAGAAGGTGGCTGAGCACATACCCCTGTGGGGCACTAGAATGTCCAGGGGTATGTGTTATAGAAGACTCTTTTAGGGGCTTTTCAGACTTAAGAAAGGCCCACATTTCGCTCTTCCCAGTAGTTGGTATTAAAACGTACCTTATGCAGGGTCGGAATGCAAAGTATGAGAACATAGAATTCAAATTGTGAATAACGGCACAGCTATTATAGCCTACTTCACTGTGGAAACGGGACCACAATGTCATGGTGATATGATTTTCAGTTTGCTTCCATATGACTGGTTTCACATTCATCTAGGTATAATAATTTGAAACAATTGCTATGTGCAATTACAACCCCCTTCTACAAATGGATTACTCATTTACCTATCAATTTATACATTACAGTACATGGAGAATGTTATTTCTATCGGAAATAGTAGATGTTTTTCCACTTGGAATTGACAGGTGCTCAACCTTATTCGTGGTTTCCTCACGTGTGTCTCCACGCCAAACAAATACTGCAGCTGACTGTCACATGCGTTTCCTCATACTTAAATTCAAGGTCAGAATACGTGTAGAGAGGAAAGTGATTCAAAAGATAATGAGTTCAATTTCAGTCTAACCATTGATCAGTATGCAGCAGGTACACTCACACCAGGGAGGTAAAGCTTGGCTCACTGCAGCAGTAAAAGTACTATAGCAGGCATATAGACCACACATATCTGCCCTGCCTGACCTCCTAATGGAATCCTTAGCTGGACCAGGTCACAGAGTGATGGATTCTGGGTGCAGTGTTGTTTCATCGTCCCCAGCTGTTCAGGGGTTCACCTGCCCTGGCTGCAGGGGCAGAACAGAGAGAAATACTGACACAACAGCAGTGAATTATTAAACCGTTTTTACACATTATGACAAGCAAAATGTATTTACCTCATTGAAGCTGTAGTCGTTCACTGGTGTTATGAACTCACCAAACTCTGGTTCTGTTTGAACTGAAATAGTCTGAATTCGTACATTGATCTCTTGTATGTGGGCGCCAGAGCATGTGATGGTGTATTCCTATGACACATTACTGTGTCTGATATTAAATGGGTCTGTTTTTAAAGGTAGTGGAGGGGTTAGGGAGTGCAGGACAGATGTACCGTCATCATTGTCTACATTATTTATGCCCATGTCTTTTTGTCGGCTTTTCTCACTGAGTTGTGTAGGGTGGGGGTTAAAGGGCTCAACAATTCTCCCTCTTCTCCAGATCCCAAAGAACCCATTATCACTAAGTCCTAATGCTCATTCTACCTCTGTTAGACGTGATGAAGAAATCCAAAGGTAAATGGACCAAATGGCTTCTCTGCAAATGGTTCCCAATGCAACCGTTAAGTAGAATCAGGGTTACATCTGAAGACATATTTGTTACTTATTAACAAAAGGGAAAATAAAAATTGATGCCCAACAATGCAGTGCAGTCACAGTAATGTTGCATTCCCAGCCAGTACTGTAATAAATTCCATGGATACGAGATGCACTCTTTTTTTGCATAATTGAACAATGTAACCTACAATGTTTTATTAGGAGGTTACTGCATATGCACAGGGTCATATACTACACGTGTGTTCTGTTTTCTGCCTCTGCAGATCAAAGTGGATTCTACAACATGGGTAAGACAGTCACTACATGAGAAGAGTGAAGAAAGACAAGGACTTCAGAGAAGGTCTGCATGTCTCTGAGTATTCCTGTCCACACCAAGCAGACACCTGCCAATCACGGCTGACAGCTGAGCCTCAGGATGTCAAACCTTGAGCACTCAGTATCAAAGTACGCGTGGATCAATATATGTTATGATATGTCATGAAATGATGCTGCATGGTTACTGTGTGCCTTCTTATACTGAAATTAGAACAGATATTGTCATCTATAGAGAGACTCAGCTCTTAATGCTAGCATAGCAAACACTCCATCTTTGAGTGAAGGATTTTCTTTAACTTTGTTGAAGAATAGCTTCTTCACATTCCTCTCACACAACAGTAGACCTACAGTTGAAGTCGGAAATTTACATACACTTAGGTTGGAGTCATTAAAACACATTTTTCAACCACTCCACAAATTTCTTGTTAACAAACTATAGTTTTGGCAAGTCGGTTAGGACATATACTTTGTGCATGATACAAGTCATTTTCCAACAATTGTTTACAGACAGATTATTTCACTTGTAATACCCTGTATCACAATTCCAGTGGGTCAGAAGTTTACATACACTAAGTTGACTGTGCCTTTAAACGGCTTGGAAAATTCCAGAAAATGATGTCATGGCTTTAGAAGCTTCTGATAGGCTAATTGACATCATTTGAGTCAATTGGAGGTGTACCTGTGGATGTATTTCAAGGCCTACCTTCAAACTCAGTGCCTCTTTGCTTAACATCATGGGAAAATCAAAAGAAATCAGCCAAGTCCTCAGAAAAACAATTGTAGACCTCCACAAGTCTGGTTCATCCTTGGGAGCAATTTCCAAATGCCTGGATGTACCGCGTTCATCTGTACAAACAATGGTACACAAGTATAAACACCATGGGACCACGCAGCCGTCATACCGCTCAGGAAGGAGACGTTTCTGTCTCCTCGAGATGAACGTACTTTGGTGCAAAAAGTGCAAATCAATCCCAGAACATCAGCAAAGGACCTTGTGAAGATGCTGGAGGGAACAGGTACAAATGATCTATATCTGCAGTACAATGAGTCCTATATCGACATAATCTGAAAGGTCGCTCAGCAACGAAGAACCATTGCATAAAAAAGCCAGACTACGGTTTGCAACTGCACATGGGGACAAAGATCGTACTTTTTGGCCATAATGACCATCATTATGTTTGGAGGGAAAAGGGGAGGCTTGCAAGCCGAAGAACACCATCCCAACCGTGAAGCACGGGAGTGGCAGCATCATGTTGTGTGAGTGCTTTGCAGCAGGAGGGACTGGTGCACTTCACAAAATAGATGGCATCATGAGGCAGGAAAAGTATGTGCATATATTGACGCATCATCTCAAGACATCAGTCAGGAAGTTAAAGCTTGGTTGCAAATGGGTCTTCCAAATGGACTGTGACCCCAAGCATACTTCCAAAGTGGCAAAATGGCTTAAGGACAACAATTGACCTCAACAATGACCTCAAATTTGTTTGGCAGAACTGAATGGGCCAAAATTCACCCAACTTATTGTGGGAAGCTTGTGGAAGGCTACCCGAAACATTTGACCCAAGTTAAATAATTTAAAGGCAATGCTTCCAAATATTAATTGAGTGTATGTACACTTCTGACCAACTGGGGATATGATGAAATAAATAAAAGCTTAAATAAATAATTCTCTCTACTATTATTCTGACATTTCACATTCTTAAAATAAATTGGTGGACTTCAACTGTACATCGACGAGAGCTTTACCATTATATCTGAACTATAAATGGTTCCAGTCAAAGTTAAAATACCTTTATCTTTCCTGGCTGAAGAATAAAACTCCAATATGAAACACCTTTGAGGGAATTGCAAAGGATGATGGGATTGCAACAGGTTTTACTTGCAAGTTACCTTACCTAAATTCAATATTACAAAGGGCTTGGTGGAGTTATTGCCATATTGGTTACCCCACACCTATCCATTACAATCTGCAAGGGGAGTCCCCAATAGGAAGAGGCAAGGTATATTTTCAGAATAACTGAATAGAATCTAAGCCATTTATTAGTATTTTACTGAGATGCGTGGGCCAGTGTGGGTATCAGCTAGCTGATGCTCATAAACAAGCATCTTATGCTTATTTTCTCCCTCCCTGCTCACTCTCTCATATCCAGGAGGCCCTGGAGCTGTTCTGACCAGACATCATCAGCAGCTCCCAGAGCAGAGTGAGGAGGCTGGAGCAGAGGGACAGGCGGAGGAGAGCCCTGCAGGGTGCAGACCCTAGACCTGATGTAGGGCCTCTGGGAGGAGAAGGGAAGGCAGAGGAGGAAATGCACCAAGCCCCACCTGCTCAGTGGTGCTGTGATGGAATGTGTCTGTCATATTAGTGCGAGCATACTGTTTAGTGGTTTCTCAATCCTTGTCCGTGGGGACAGCTTTGCTCTCTGCTGGTCATTATCAAGTACTGCAGCGCAGTTTTAGAGCAGTCTGTTAATGTCCAACTCCACAACCCAAATACTGAACAAAAACAGAAACGCAACATAGAACAATTTCAAAGATTTTACTGTTACAGTTCATATAAGGAAATCAGTCAATTTAAATAAATAAATGACACCCTAATATTTGGATTTCACATTGCTGGGAATACAGACATGCTCTGTTTGTCATAGATACCTTACAAAAAAAGGTATGGGCGTGGATCAGAAACCCAGTCAGTATCAGGTATGACCACCATTTTCCTCATGCAGTGCTGATCAGAGTTGATCAGGCTGTTGATTGTGGCCTGTGAAATGTTGTCCCATGCCTTTACAATGGCTGTGCGAAGTTGCTGGATATTGGCGGGAACTGGAACACGATGTTGTACACAGCACCCCAAACATGCTCTATGGGTGACATGTCTGGTGAGTATGCAGGCCATGGAAGAACTGGGACATTATCAGCTTCAAGGAATTGTGTATAGATCCTTGCGATGTGGGGCCGTGCATTATCATGCTGAAACATGAGTGGATGGCGGCGGATGTATGGCATGACAATGGGCTCTGTGCATTCAAATTGCCATTGAGAAAATGCAATTGTGTTCGTTGTCCGTAGTTTATGCCTGCCCATAACATAACCTAATGGCCACCATGGGGCACTCTGTTCACAGTGTTGACATCAGCAAACCATGGTCTGCGGTTGTGAGGCTGGTTGGATGTACTGCCAAATTTTCAAAAACGACGTTGGAGGCGACTTTTGTTTGAGAAATGAACATTCAATTCTTTGGCAACAGCTCTGGTGGACATTCCTGCAATCAGCATGCCAATTGCAGGCTCCCTCAAAACTAGAGTTATCTGTGGTATTGTGTTCGTATTTGTATTTATTATGGATCCCCATTAATTGCTGCCAAGGCAGCAGCTACTCTTCCTGGGGTCCAGCAAAATGAAGGCAGTTTATACCATTTGAAAAACATTTCAATACATTCACAGATTTCACAACACACTGTGTGCAATCAGGCCCCTACTCCACCACTACTACATTATACAGTACTAAATACATGTGTATGTGTGTGTATAGTGCGTATGTTATCGTGTGTGTGGGTGTGTGTGTATACATGTGTCTCTGCCTATGTTTGTATTGCTTCACAGTCCCCGTTGTTCCATAAGGTGTTTTTTAATCAGTTTTTTTAGATCTAATTTTACTGCTTGCATCAGTTACTTGATGTGGAATAGAGTTCCATGCAGTCATGGCTGTATGTAGTACTGTGCGCCTCCCCATAGTCTGTTCTGGACGTGGGGATTGGGTATGCATTGGTGTCCGAGCTGTGTACCAGTAATTCAAACAAAGGGCTCGGTGCATTCAACATGACAATACCTCTCATAAATACAAGTAGTGATGAAGTCACTCTTTACTCCACTTTGAGCCAGAGAGGTTGACATGCATATGATTAATATTAGCTCTCTGTGTACATCCAAGGGCCAGCCGTGCTGCCCTGTTCTGAATAAATTGCAATTTTCCTAAGTCCTATTTTTGTGGCACCTGACCACACGACCGAACAGTAGTCAAGGTTCAAAACTAGGGCCTGTAGGACCTGCCTTGTTGACAGTGCTGTTTAGAAGGTAGAGCAACACTTTATTATGGACATACTTCTCCCCATCTTAGCTACTGTAGTATCAATATGTTTTGACCATGATAGTTTACAATCCAGGGTTACTCCAAGCAGTTTAGTCATCTCGACTTGCTTGTGTTGTATGACAAAACTGCACATTTTAGAGTGGCCGTTTATTGTCCCCAGCACAAGGTGCACCTGAAATAACGCGACCCAAAACAACGGTGCCGCAGAGGGGCAGACGGAGCAGTCTTCTGGTCAGGCTCCGTAGACGGGCACACCGCCCACCGCTCCCGAGTGTACTACTCGCCAATGTATCTACCAAGAGAACTCTCTTCGATTATAATCACAGTCTCGTATATCACCCCCAAGCAGACACCTCGACGGCCCTGAAAGAACTTCATTGGACTCTATGTAAACTGGAAACCACATATCCTGAGGCTACATTCTACAAGACTAATCTGAAAACAAAGCTCCCTACATTTTATCAGCATATCGAATGCCCACCATCATTTCGCTACATTCACATTAACATCTGCTAACCATGTGTATGTATGTCAAATTTGATTTGATTTGTAGTAGTGCTCATGCCATTTAATCAGTTTCTTTATTATGCCACACCTGTCAGACCAGTCTCACCAAAATCGTTGCTCCTATGACAGTGAAGTAATAATCTAGCATCACCTTAACTCTGGCTGCTCGTTCCCACTCCTGCTTAGCCTTTTATGAGGGTAATGATGAAGACTAAATATAGTGCCCTCAGACACATCTTAATTATGTAGTGAAAGCATGCAGTGAAAGCAGGGGAGAAGCCATAGAAGTTCAAGGCCAACCACGGTACTGCAGGCATTGTTTGCAGAAAACAGGATCTCCATTATATTGAATGTGAAAATGTCAATCTTTGTGGTTTATCTTCCTTGTAAAGAACTGACTATTTTTTAATCACACACAGACAAAGTTATAAGGATAATTTAGTTAATGGCAGCTTGCCGTATCCCGGTCGGCCTTCCGCTTGTGAGAGGGAGCAGCCCTGAACTAGCCTGCAAAGTCTCTTCTTGGAGCTCAAACTGTGCATGTTACGTCGTCATCTTAACCAACTTCATTTGGTTTGTGAGTGTGTGTATTCCTGATGGACGCTTGTGTGTTTCCCAGATAACCTTTTCAAACCCGGAGAGAGGCCCATATCAGGCTGAGAGAGGGCCATATCAGGCTGAGAGAGGGCCATATCAGACTGAGAGAGGGCCATATCAGGCTGAGAGAGGGCCATATCAGACTGAGAGAGGGCCATATCAGACTGAGAGAGGGCCATATCAGGCTGAGAGAGGGCCATATCAGGCTGAGAGAGGGCCATATCAGGCTGAGAGAGGGCCATATCAGACTGAGAGAGGGCCATATCAGACTGAGAGAGGGCCATATCAGACTGAGAGAGGGCCATATCAGACTGAGAGAGGGCCATATCAGGCTGAGAGAGGGCCATATCAGGCTGAGAGAGGGCCATATCAGGCTGAGAGAGGGCCATATCAGGCTGAGAGAGGGCCATATCAGACTGAGAGAGGGCCATATCAGGCTGAGAGAGGGCCATATCATGCTGAGAGAGGGCCATATCATACTGAGAGAGGGCCATATCAGACTGAGAGAGGGCCATATCAGGCTGAGAGAGGGCCATATCAGGCTGAGAGAGGGCCATATCAGACTGAGAGAGGGCCATATCAGACTGAGAGAGGGCCATATCAGACTGAGAGAGGGCCATATCAGACTGAGAGAAGGCCATATCAGGCAAAGAGATGCAGCTGCGCTCCAGACGGTAAATTCACAAACAGCTGTACTGTGACATGTCAGTCAATCTCTTACCTGCCTCTGTTTTACACATATACACAAGCGAAACACACACACACAATGTGAATGTCAGACAGCCAAACGTCTATCCTGATTGGAGAACTACCTTCTGTATCCTGTTATCATGATTTTCTTTACTTCATGTCTTTTCTGATTAGGCACACCTCATCAGCGAATAGTTGCCCATTGTCATGTCTTTATCTGACTGGGTTGATCTGGGAACAAATTGACTATTTGCGTGAGTGAAAAAGAAGCCTGTGTGAGGCTGGTTTTATCAGTGGATCCAGGTTTGCCCATTTTGGGTCTGGGCAGATAAAGCTTCCTTTCTATGGTGACGATTTTCTTGGAACAGCTGAGTCGCCCCTGGCCTGCTAATGCTAGAATATTCCCCTTCACAACCTTAATCCACCACATCTGAATTTCTCTCTATACTTCTGTAGGATTTACAACAAGCTCCCTGAGGTCACGAAGATGAAGGAGGAGGAGAAAAGGAGAGTGGTATCGCAAAACCAACAGATTGCGGGCAGAGCTTTTTAAAATGGTACATTCGGTTGGTGCTGGGACTTTGTGACAAAATAGTCACAGCATAGTTTTCCTTACTCTAGTCACTAAAGTGTTGAAGAAGACTACTTGGACCAGTGTAATGAGTGCATTCAATGTGCTTAACTTAACACAAGGAAAGTTAACAAGGTTATAAGATCAGAACAAATATTGCAATATGGTTGGTAGAGCTATTTCAATAATAGTCTTGCATGAGATGTTTTATGATATTTGGATGAGGTAAACAGAAAGGAAAATGCCGCACACTGCTGCTCATGCTCCCAGGTGATATTTATTTATAACAACGTTTCCACCCATATGTCTTCATCAGGCATCCATATCCCAGGTGGGGGTGGAAGGTCCTATATATAGGGGCAGTACTCAGTGACATCACTTCCTGAAACAATGTATAACTTAGGTTCACAATATTAACATTCAATGTATCAAAATACATGATCATACTGACGGAATGTGATCAATATTTACAGTAATATACATACACATACAATTTTCAATTAGGATGAAAAAAACACAATAATTCTGACATTTTGAAACTATAAAAACAGTTTGAAGTCAAACTCCTTGTTAAGGCCAAGAGGAGACCAGTGTGTTGGGCCTGTGGACCTAGAAAGATTCCCTTTGAAGTTTCCTCTCAATGTCCCTTGTGTGACATCTTGACCATTTATATTCCAATGTATCTCAGAGAACTAATAGGATGTCCAGCTTGTACAAAATGAAGAGCAAACAGATGTTTTGTCTCACCGGTACGTATATTGCTGTGTTGCTCACTGATCTGTGTCTTAAGGCTTCTATGGGTTTTCCCTATGTAAGACAGACCACAAGGACATTTCAACACGAAAACAACTTTGGTCGCCATGCAGGTAATCAGGCCTTTGATATTTAACCTTTGACCTGTGCGAGGGTGGGTAACTGAGTTGCATTTGTACGTCAAGCTGCATTGAGCACATTGGCCACATTTGTAATTACCCTCCGGAACCTTGTCCAAGAGAGTTTCCATTTTCTCTGGTGGGTAATCAGATTTAACCAAAATGACTCATGTTTGGGGGTCTTTTAAAGACCTTACGTGGGGGATATTGAAAAATGGGTTTCAACTGTGGGTCAGTACCAATAACGTACCAGTGCTTCCTGATAATGTCCTTAGTATTGGGTGAAGCATGAGGGGACATGTTCTGCCTTTTCCTTAACTTCTGGTTGAAACCTTTCCAACTGTGCTAGCCCTTCAAAACGATCATTGGCATGTTTTACCCAATTGTCTTTTTACACACTGTCCTTAAATCTTTGTGTGAGGTCTGTGGTCTGTTTCTGATAAGAAGCATCAGAGCTGCATATTCTTCTGATACGACTGAATTGACTTATAGGGAGACTTTTAATAAGTGGACGTGGATGAAAGCTGTCACCTCTAAGGAGTTTTTGTTTTGTCCGTAGGTTTCCTGTAGAGATCTGTAGAGAGGGAGGATTTGTCCTTAATAACCATCACATCAAGAAAACTGATTTGTGATAGGTCGTAGTTAATGAGTTTAGACAAGCACGGAATTCCAAAAGTTCTTCCTGGGTCCCTGTATGGATCACAGAAATGTCATCCAAATACCTCAGAATTGGGAGAATATTGGAGAGAAACAGGTTAAGGTCTGGATTCAGCACCACCTGTTTTTTCATACATTCCTAGATATAGGTTAGCAAAGTTAGGAGCCTTAGTGCTCCCCATGGCTGTCCCTTTGGTCTGGAGGAAAAAGTATCCTCTGAAGAGAAAATAGTTGGAGGTTAGTACCAGTTCAGTCAAGTCCACAAAACAATTGGTGCTTGGAAGAGCATTAGAGGGACGTTCATTAAAGTAGAACTTGAGGGCCTCTAGGCCGCCCTGATGGGGGATGTTAGTATATAGACTGGTAACATCAAAAGTAGACAGAATAGAATGTTTCTGGTATATGGTCCACACGTATCAAAACAATTCTAAAATCAATAGTCTCTAGTATACGTGGAGAGGGAGATGCCCAGGGTTTCACAAAATGGTCTACAAAGGTAGATATTCAGCTTTCATATTTGCATGAAGTGCCATTTGAAATACAATATAATTCTCCAAGAAAAATGCATGAACATTTTCAGCATGCTCGTTTTACAATCTATGCCCAGCAGAGGCTGCTGTTTGACCTCTTAATAGAATTTCCTCCCTACTATAATCTATCATCAAAGTGTCTACACAATCAATATCTTTGCACTGATGTGATGTATTCATGCTTCACTGTTGCTTCAGTGCCGTGTGTGTGTGTGTGTGTGTGTGTGTGTGTGTGTGTGTGTGTGTGTGTGTGTGTGTGTGTGTGTGTGTGTGTGTGTGTGTGTGTGTGTGTGTGTGTGTGTGTGTGTGTTATATCTATTATATGTGTTTTAGTAGGGACCTAATACGGTCTGTGTGTGGCATTTCCTTATGGCTGGTATTCCTAGCTCCAACAGTGCAGTAATATCTAACAATACACACAAATCTAAAAGTAAAATATCGGAATTAACAAATATAGAAATTTTAGGACGAGCAAATGTCAGATTCCGGAGTGTGTATATACACTACATGACCAAAAGTATGAGAACACCTGCTCATCGAACAACTCCACTATTCTGGGCAGTGGTGGAAAAAGTACCCAACTGTCATACTTGAGTAAAAGTAAAGATACCTCAATAGAAAATGACTCAAGTAAAAGTCATCCAGTAAAATTATATTTCAGTAAAAGTCTAAAAGTACTTGGTTTAAAATGTACTTAAGTATCAAAAGTAAAAGTATTAATTCCTTATATTAAGCAAACCAGATGGCACCATTTCCTTGTATTTTTTTAATTTACAGAAAGCCACGGGCACACTCCAACATTCAGGCATAATTTATAAATTAAGCATGTGTTGGTTAGTAAGTCCGCCAAATCAGAGGCAGTACGGATGACCAGGGATGTTCGGTTGATAAGTGCATGAACTTGTCTATTTTCCTTGCTATACTTTACACCAGGCTTTCCACTAGATGTTGGAACATTGCTGCGGGGACTTGTTTTCATTCAGCCGCAAGAGCATTAGTGAGGTCGGGCCCTAATGTTGGATGATTAGACCTGCAGTTGGCGTTCCAATTCCTCCCAAAGGTGTTCGATGGAGTTGAGGTTAGGGCTCTGTGCAGGCCATGTTTAGTGTTCCATATTGAGGACTGCGAAGAATCACACACACAGGTACAAACACACACATACAACCACACATAAAATACACAGCATACACACACGTACTCCTGGATAGTGTGTTGTATTAGAGTAGTGGCCGGAGGGAACACACTTAATGTATTGTGTGAAATCTGTTGTAAAATGTATTTTAATGTTTACATGTTTTAATATAACGTATACTGTATTACTGCCTTAATTTTTGCAGGACCCAGAGCCCTGAGATTAATGATGAGCTTGGAGGGTACTATGGTGTTGAAGGCTGAGCTTTAGTCAATGAATTGCATTCTTACATAGGTATTCCTCTTGTCCACATGAGATAGGGCAGTGTGCAGTACAATGAAGATTGCATTATCCTTGAATCTATTGGAGCGGTATGCGAATGCAGTGAGCCTAGGGTGTCGGGTAAGGTGGAGGTAATATGATCATAAATGAGCCTCTCATGATGACAGAAGTGAGTGCTACGGGGCGATAGTCATTTAGTTCAGTTACCTTCGCTTTCTTGGGTACAGAAACAACGGTGGACATCTTGAAGCAAGTCGGGATAGCAGACTGGGATCGTGAGATATTGAATATGTCTGTAAACACTCCAGCCAGCTGGCCTGCGCATGCTCTGAGGACGTGGCTAGGGATGTTATCTGGCCGGCAGCCCTGCAAGGGTTAACACGCTTAAATGTCTTACTCACATTGGTCTTGGAGAATGAGAGCTCACAGTCCTCGGGAGCGGCCCGTGTTGGAGGCAATGTGTTATCCTCAAAGCAGGTGAAGAAGGTGTTTAACTTGTCTGGGAACAAGATGTCGGTGTCCACGACGTGGGTGGTTCTTACTTTAGAATTTCTGATTACTGTCTGTTATGGTGCCTGATCTTCGCCTCTAATTTGTATTACATGGGCTAATCTAGAAGTATACTGATGGTCTGAAATGCCTGAAATGTTGATGCATCATTTCAGATCAGCAGTATGCTGGTCCAGGAGCAACATTTTTATAAATTCAGTTGGTAATTCAGGGAGTTCATGAAATGAAAAATCCTCATAGAAAACAATGAGCAATTTAAAATGTATTAGGGGAATTTTGTTTTTACTTCCAGAACAGTCTGTTTGCAAATCCTAGGACATAGAAGAGCATCTTTATTAAATGGCAAAATAGTGAGATTCCTCCAGTATAAGAGGATAGCATTGTGGGCTGTTTGGCCAGATAGCAGGTTATATTTATTCCCCCACTGGAAATTCTCAGGGGACAGACAGTTGATGGAAGTGAAAGCCAATTTAAAAAGGGAGGAATCTGTCCCATTTGAACTACAGCTGCTTATAGAAGATTGAAATAACATCTAGCTGAGGATTTGTGTATATTACCTGTCTTTGATTTCTAATTGCTTTGTTTGTGGTTTTGCAGAAACTTCTTGGCCAGATCCTGAAGAGATGAGTGAGGACAGACTTGAGTTATTCACTGCTAAACCTTCAACTCACTTAGTTCACTCTCATCCTCCTAGGACTCATGACCTTATACATACTCACTTAATATTCAATGAATATTTAAAAAAAATGTTTTGCTATGTAACTACTGGGTAAAAAAGGCCATGGATATAAACATTTAAATGTATACAGTTGAAGTCAGAAGTTTACATAGACCTTAGACAAATACATTTAAACTCAGTTTTTCACAATTCCCGACATTTAATCCTAGTAAAAATTCCCTGTCTTAGGTCAGTTAGGGTCACCACTTCATTTTAACAATGTGAAATGTAAGAATAATAGTAGAGAGAATGTTTTATTTAAGCTTTTATTTATTTAATCAGAAGTTTACATACACTCAATTAGTATTTGGTAGCATTGCCTTTAAATTGTTTAACTTGTATCAAACGTTTCGGGTAGCGTTCCACAAGTTTGCACAATAAGTTGGGTGAATTTTGGCCCATTCCTCCTGACACAGCTGGTGTAACTGAGACAGGTTTGTAAACCTCCTTACTCGGACGTGCTTTTTCAGTTCTGCCCACAAATGTTCTATAGGATTGAGGTCAGGACTTTGTGATGGCCACTCCAATAACTTGACTTTGTTGTCCTTCAGCAATTTCGTCACAACTTTGGTATGTATAGTATGCTTGGGGTCACCCATTTGCTACCAAGCATTAATAACTTCCTAACCGATGACTTGAGATGTTGCTTCAATATATCCACATAATTTTCCTACCTCATGACGCCATCTATTTTGTGAAGTGCACCAGTCCCTCCTGCAGCAAATCACCCCACAACATGATGCTGTCACCCCCGTGCTGCACGGTTGGGATAGTGTTCTTTGGCTTGCAAGCCTCCCCCTTTTTCCTCCCAACATAACGATGGTCATCATGGCCAAACAGTTATATTTGTGTTTCATCAGACCAGAGGACATTTCTCCAAAAAGTACAATCTTTGTCCCCATGTGCAGTTGCAAACTGTAGTCTGGCTTTTTTACGGTGGGTTTGGAGCAGTGGCTTCTTCCTTGCCGAGTGGCCTTAAAGGTTATGTCGATATAGGACTTGTTTTACTGTGGATATAGATACTTTTGTACCTGTTTCCTCCAGCATCTTTACAAGGTCCTTTGCTGTTGTTCTGGGATTAATTTGCACTTTTCGCACCAAAAGTACATTCATCTCTAGGAGACAGGACGCGTCTCCTTCCTGAGCGGTATGACGGCTGCATGGTCCCATGGTGTTTATACTTGCGTATTATTGTTTGTACAGATGAATGTGGTACCTTCAGAAATGTTGTAATTGCTCCCAAGGAGGAACCAAACTTGTGGAGGTCAACAATTGTTTTTCTGAGGTCTTGGTTGATTTCTTTTGATTTTCCCATGATGTCAAGCAAAGAGGCACTGAGTTTGAAGGTAGGCCTTGAAATACATCCACAGGTACACCTCCAATTGACTCAAATTATGTCAATTAGCCTATCAGAAGCTTCTAAAGCCATGACATCATTTTCTGGAATTTCTCCAAGTTGTTTAAAGGCACAGTCAACTTAGTGTATGTAAACTTTTAAGCCACTGGAATTGTGATACAGTGAATTATAAGTGAAATAATCTGTCCATAAACAATTGTTGGAAATATTACTTGTGTCATTCAAAGTAGATGACCTAACCGACTTGCCAAAACTATAGTTTGTTAACAAGAAATGTGTGGAGTGGTTGAAAAACGAGTTTTAATGACTCCAACCTAAGTGTATGTAAACTTCCGACTTCAACTGTAACAAAAAATCTGTAAAAACAAAAGTTTAAAACAAAGTTACTTTTGTCTTCCCGAAGTTAAAAAGAAATAGAAAGAAATAAAAGAAATAAACATATAAATATTTGATGTCAGTTGTTGTTGCCATACCTGCATTATACCTTGATTTTATATCTACATAAATAAATAAAAACATCTTTTTTTTTACTCTCGCAGTCTTGTTGCAGGTGTGTGGAAATAATGTGGTTACGTTAAAAAAAGACAAACCTGCACACTGCTCTTGCTCGTATCACAGTGTTTATTCAAACTTGCATGTTGACTGCCTCTCAGAGCTTTTTATATCCACGTTAACTTCATAGTATTTAAAAGACAATCCAAGCTACTGACATGATCGCTTACAGGGAGGAATACACTGCAATGATTGTTGTACTCTCCATACAGACTGAAATGTATTCACTTTAAAATGGTAATGGCATGGACAGGGTTGAATCATACTGTTTTATATCGAACTACATTATACGTGTACAGTCTGAAGGCCAGGGCCATGAGGTATTGTGGAAACCGGCAGGGATAATTGAGGTTCTGTAAAGATGACATACACTGCCCACTCTGGTCCTCATACCTTGAAAGTATCCACCTCAGTTGACATACTGTAACTGAAATTTTCAACCAAAGCAAATTCAAGTTTTTCTCTAAGAAATGTTTTATATTCAGCCAGCTAGAGACCAATTTACACTGCTGCAGAGTTAGTCATAGTCATGTTTTTAATTAGATTTGACATTCTCAGTGGAAAATCATTGGAAGATAAATGTTGTAGGCCTATAAGGTGTTGGCCGTTGAAATATAGGCTACTGTGAGCGCAACGAAATGGTTGGGTTTATCAGCAAATGTATATGTTTTGGCTTTCTATCACTGAATGATTTAATGCTTATAGTAAAGATGTTCACAAAAATTCAATGAACTTTAAATGTATTAATTCTCCCGCCTATGGTATTTCAGAGTTCAACATGTGTTGGGTCAGAACATTGGTAAAGACAAAAGCATCTTAACTTGTCATTCATCTGTGTCTGAGATGTGGAGAGCTGAGAGAGAGTCAGCCGTCATTGACTTTAGGTCAGCACTGGGGCTTGTGGAGCCTCCCATCCGGAACGCTGAAATTCCCAGCTAATGGAACTCAGGAGACAGGGAGCGTCTGTGAAAGAGCCCTTTGTCGTCGAGGTCTTTGACGACAAACCCGGAAGATGACATCGTAATCAGAGCTGAGACATCAGGGTAAAGCCAGGGACTTCAGACTCAGAGCACAACTAGCTTGTAAACGTGACTGACATGACAGAGATTAACAGGACCGATGTTCATGGGTACGGAGACGCGTATTTGAACATGCTGGGAAAAGCATAAAGCAATCTCTAGTCCAAATCCACCTTCATGGTGAGAAGACTCATCATGCTATAAGTTGGAGGGTAGAGAACACATCCAAAAAGATTACATGCGAAACTGGAGACAGGCAGCTAAACAAAATTCCAGGACACATTTGCATAGGATAAAGTGTCATGGACAGTATAGCAAGAGACTGACCACATCTTCATACTGTATCAGGCCTTTGTAACAGAGAATTATGGCATTATGCAACTATGTGAGACACAGGCAGAAAATAACAGTGCAACTATTCATGTATATTCCAATGAGCGCCTAAATGTGCCTTTAGGCTCAACGGGTTACTTTAATGACACCCACAAACCACTGTATTGATAGAACTGACCTTCTCTTGGGAATGACTTTCTGTAACCATAAGCGAATTACCCCTGTTCCAGTGGCTGAGCAGAGACTGACAGCCTATACATTATGAGGAGAGGGATGCCTTTGTCTTTCAAGAGCACAGAGCAACATACTCCGGATCATATAGCCTACTGTCTGGGACAACTATGGCTTTTGATTCTAATCTTCCATCCCGGAGACAGAGCAGATGTGTTCCTTTGAGTCACTACTGTTAAGTCTGAGTCAAGATGATTAAAGATTATTGATCAATAACAGAAAAATGCATATTGTGTGGGCGATACAACAATAGAGAACAAGCTGAAGCATTTAATGAGCCACACATTCTAAGGTACAGTGTATTCTGGCAGCAGGTCGCTAGTTCAAATCTGTTGCTGTGCCCTTGAGCAAGGCGCTTAACCCTAATTTCTCCAGGGTCGTTGTTGACAATGGCTGACCCTGGCTGAGACCCCACTCTCTGAGGATGTCTCAGGAGGAGTTGGGATATGCAAGAAAACACATTTGCAATTCACAATAAACATGTGTAATAAACACGTGTACATGTGTGAAATAGAACAAATATGCCAACCAAATTACTTTTCTAAGATGAATTAAGGTAGGTAGAAAGGTAGGTAGAAAAAGGTTCCCAGCAGAAAGACATACAGAGGTACAAAATGTAAAATATACTGAACAAAAATATAAACGCAACATGCAACAATTTCAAAGATTTTTCTGAGTTACAGTTCATATAAGGAAATCAGTCAATTGAAATGAATTCATTAGGCCCAAATCTATGGATTTCACATGACTGGGCAGGGGTGCAGCTATGGGTGGGCCTTAGAGAACATGGGCCCACCCACTTGGCAGCCACACCCACTGGGGAGCCAGGCCCAGCCAATCAGAATGAGTTTATCCCCACAAAAGGGCTTTAATATAGAAATAAATACTCCTCAGTGTAACGGATGTGAAATGGCTAGCTAGTTTGCGGTGGTGCGTGCTAATAGCGTTTCAATCGGTGACGTCACTGCTCTGAGACATTGCAAGGGCCGTGGCTTTTGTAGAGCGATGGGTAACGATGCTTCGTGGGTGTCAGTTGTTGATATGTGCAGAGGGTCCCTGGTTCGAGCCCGGGTATGGGCGAGGGGACGGACTAAAGTAATACTGTTACATCAGCACCACCTCCACCCCACTCAGACGATCCCGCAGGTGAAGAAGCCTGGCATGGAGGTCCTTGGCTGGCATAGTTACTGTACACCTGGTCTGTGGTTGTGAGACCGATTGGACGTACTGCCAAATTCTCTAAAACAATGTTGGAGGCAGCTTATGGTAGATAGATTAACATTAAATTCTCTGGCAACAGCTCTGGTGGATATTCTTGCAGTCGGCATGCCAATTGCATGCTCCCTCAAAACCTTTTAGTGTCCCCAGCACAAGGTGCATATGTGTAATGATCATGCTGTTTAATCAGTTTATTGGTATGCTACAACTGTCAGGTACAGTAAGGAGAAATGCTCACTAGCAGGGATGTAGGACATTTTGTGCACAAAATTTGAGAGAAATAAGATTTGGGGGATTTTTTATTTCGGCTCATGAAATATGGGACCAACACTTTACATGTTGTGTTAACATTTTTGTTCAGTGTAGATAAGAGGAATCAAGGAGAGATGTTACATTAATTACTCAAGGGGGATTAAATTAAGGGGGTTAAATGAATTACTCAAATAAATGTTTAAGCCCACATTTTATCATAATTTTTCTTTATAAAAGAATATCTGTCAGACGTATTTCGCGGAGGGGGTACATTGACTGGACCATTTATGTGGATGCTACCATGATTATGCATATAATTCATTATGAATAATGTTGGGTCAGAAAGTTTACATAGGGTCAAAGATCATACCCCCAAGACATGCTAAACTCTCACCATTACCAATGATTTACCATTAATTTCTATCGGGCACAAAATAATCAGAAATACAACCAAAACAAACTGTAAATGCATCCAGCAAGTTTGTAGTCACAAAGCTTGATGTAGTCATTGTGTGCTAGAAATATGGGACCAAATACTAAACTTCTGAATACTTTATTGAGAAGAATATTTCATTTTGACCACTACTTTTCAAAGAAAAAATGTATTACTTGTTATTAAACTAAATCTATATCTCTGAGCAATTGTATTAGTATAAAATAATATAATTTCCCAATATTTTTGAAGCATACAAAATAGCATGATGCAAAACTCGTTATACCGGCTGTATTAGAGCTGTTCTGCCTGCTTGAACGGCTCAGATACACGTGAAAACATGAAATGACCCAGGAATCGATAGAGCGTCGCTCAGAGATGCACAAATACGATATAACATTCAAAATGCGTGAATCTTTCATTTAACAGTCAAATTGCCATGGTTAAAGATTCCAAAATCCTTGTATGAATTATAAGTCTATGGCCACAACGCAACAAGTTGTTCAATATTTGGAAAAATTAAAACATTTTTTAAAATCTATCCAAATTCGACACTCTCTCATTGACCTCCATAGAAACACTCCTTGCTTGTTGGGCGAAACAACAAAAAACGCCACCTGCTGGAGGAAGATAGATTTTCTCCACTCGACTCTCAGCTGCGCGACACACGTCATCAATTGGGCATCATGCATGTTCATAGCTTCTCCCTCATTGTAGAGGAGAACGCGTAGCGGCTCCGATGTGAAAGGGTATGCTGGTCTCGTGAATCAGACTTCTTATGTAGGCTCTCTCTCTTATTTCTGTCGCTCCGGTCTACTTTTCCTTTTTCAAACTCACTTCTCAATGTCTTGGAGACATAATTGCCAAGTTCTTGAGCGCAGCATGCAGGGATTTCAACATGCTTGGATAAAAAGTTTTTGACAGCTCCGATTTCGTGATCTAGTTCTGGGGAGTTTCGGACCTGATCCGACTCTAGGCTACTGCTTTGCATCCCGCATCCTGTCAATCAATCGTAGACAGCATAGTTTGGTCGTGTCATTTCCGTAATACAATCCGAACACATTTTCCCCCAAAACGGGCAACATGACAAACTGGAGTTGGAATAACTTTGCATTTCTGATTGCTTTTTATGTCTTGTCCATGTCCGTTGCAACGAGCAATACAGACAACACACTTCTGAATTTACATGACGGTAAGTCTCTATTTCAATTAGCAATACTGACATTTTTATTCTTTGCACTATACACAGTTTACAGTGTGTACCAAATGTCTGTTAAATATAACACGTCAGTATAAAAAGATTACAGCGGAATCAACCTTAATTCAGCTATTTTATCAAAGTTTTCCATTAATGCAAAAATCACAGGCAACAAATGTAAAAATATGCAGATGTGAGCAATTCCACTTGAAAAAACAAACCGTTTTTTCTGCATCTCTATTTGGCCAAATGTAATACAAATGTGTGTGAGTGTTAGAGGGAGAGAAAGACAGGGAGGGAGAGAGAGGTTTGTTACTGTGGTGCATCCTGTGGCTATTGTTTCCTGCACTGTAAAATAAGACAATAGCAGGAAAGTCTGACAGACAGTGACAGCAGGGCTGGATGGATGAGTTTAACACACAACACATTGCCTGCTTATGTTCAGATTGCAGAAATACATACATCAAAATGGAGAATTAAATATTCATGAGTGATTACTGTACAGTATGCGTGAGTGAGAAAAAAACATCTAATCTGTGTGTGACAGGGATACATACAGAGAGAGTGAGAGACTGACAGACAGAGAGGGAGAGAAATAGCGACAGAGAGAGAAGGGCAACCAGTGCAGCACAAACAACATTGTAAAAACCACCAATATGTATCTATTTATTTCTCTTCCCCAACTATTCGTACCACAACTATTTGCACATTGCTAAAACACTGTACATTTCTGATAATATTACACTTGAGATGCGTCCTTTGATCAGAGAGAGGATCTAGTGAGGGCATCTGTGAACACTCAGCCTGTCAGCTGGATTTAGCCAAAGGGACTGGCCTCAGAACAGCTATTATCCTCCATCTCCCACCCTCTTGAGTAGAGCTTTTCTGACTCAGTCAGTGGTACAGAGGGAGTGGGAAGTTAAGAAACTGTTAGGATAAAGAGTTTTGCAGTGGGTATTTGGTAACCTGGGTGGAATTGTGTTTGAGCCACTTCTATGGTCTCTCCATGAAACATAACATTAGTGAGTGTAGGGATTTAGATGGGTTAGAATGGGCCTATGTTTCATAACACCTCTTATAGCCTAGTTTATTCATGACATATAAATGGTTTCTCTATCATCTCCTCATTACAGAAGGGAGGAATGATAATGACAGTGTTTATCGTTCCATCTGCTGCACTCTGTGAAAGGCCATTAAACCAGAATATATTTTAGTAACCTACAAAGGTTACACTCTGGTCCTGCATGACTCTAAACAGGTCGTAAAAATACTTTGAGGATGGTGGGTATTGAAATACTGCAAAACCTTGCTTGGATGTCAGCAGGATATCGACTGAGATCTCTCCACTTATACATTTAAATTGCAGGATAGACCATGTAGTTGGAAGGTCTTCATCAACAAATGTAAAATATTGGACGTGCTCTACTCTTATAATAAGATACTGATGTGTCATTTGTATAGTCGTGTGTGGGCTATAGCAGGGAGGTAAAGATTCAAGGTCTCATAGAACTTGCTCAATAGGTGATAGTTTGAGAATCTTCACCTTCTCACTGGCAATTTGGAGAGAACTGAAAGGATAGTTCAGACTCAATGCCATTCTGGATTCTTATCACAGTTCATATAATTCATTGCCATAGAGGTTGTAAGATCCTACTGTGTGTTCAATGGTGATTGTCAAAGGAGGTGGAGTCTCCCAGAACTCCCAGAAAAGCTGGACTGTCAATCCAGAGAAAATGTGAATTTGGTTGCTAAACTATAATCACATGCTGTAAGGCTAGAGGAGTGAAGTTATCCTAATTACTGTGTAACTACGGGGTTGTCAAACAACAAAGATGATTGGGTAATCGGTCTACTTTGAAAATAGCATCGTAGTGAATGTCGGTTTCATTTCAGACCGATAAACTCTTAATCGTGTTTATTCCTATTAGTCTACATAGATTTAAACAAGGTTGTGTACAACCTGTGATTAATCCAGTCTTCAATAAATAATTAGACTAGGGAGCCGAATTACCTTGATTAGATTTGAGGATATTATATATTCAGTCAGACTGCTGCCCTGGTAAACTGCATTCATTATAAGGGATATAATGTCGTTGGTTGTGTCAAAATAGCAAGAAAGGGCCAGGGAGAGAAGGTTTTAATCTGACCACACAAACATGGACACACAGAGAAACAGTCTGAGACACACACATGCTCACACACACACACATACATACACACACTCTTTCTCTGAGGAGTGTAGCGCTCATCGCCGTTTCCTTGGATGTAACTCTTGTATCCCCTCAGAATGCTATGGGATGGTTGACGGCCGCCACCGTTGCCACACCCTCCCTTTAGTTCATTGGCTGCCTTTGACATTATGGGGACATGTTGGCATTAGTTATTGTCGTTTTGGGACTGTGAGGAACAGTTATGAGTGTCTCTCTCTGATAGCTGCCATTGGTCATTAAAGTTGTCTGTGTGATTTAGCTACCTGCTGCTCGCCAGACGCTGCTGCTGCACCACCCTGGGAGCTAACAGACAAACACAACCTGACATGCATCCCAACACACAGATGCATGCACACATGAGTGCACAAGTGAGTATAGAAAACACACTCGCATGTGTGTCCACTTTGAATCCCCCTTCATACACACACACAAAACCCATTGTAGAAACAAAATAAGAAAAACACATTTCTCTGTCAAAATACTTTTTTCAAGTCTACACAAATGTCAGTAGGCAAACAGTTCATCGAAACATCATTTGTTTTTCTTATAAAGAACTCGTTAACAAAAGCCATAGTTCTGCAGTACATTGCTAACAGACAGAGATGGGAAGGCTGATAGTTATTTGTAGTGGACACAGCAGCAGAACAGATGACCACACTGGGCACAGACAAAAAGCACTCAGAGTGAGTGCTTTTTGACATTATCAGTGCGAGGCATGAACCCTATGCCCTCTTTAGGTATACTCATGGAGAGAGGTGCCATGCTAGATGCCTGTATTCTCAATTGGATGTCCTTATAAGGCATGCATAAAATGAGGTTCATGCTGGGGTGTTCCAATAGTGGGGCCATGTTAGGTGAGCCTAAATGCCAACTGAGAGGTAAAGAAAGGAATGAAGGAGAGGGCTTCATTGTGCACGGCACAGTGAACTGGCAGACACATGCAGTGTGTGGGTGGGTCATTGGGACAGTTGCAGTTTTGAGGAATTTCTAAGCACCATGTCACTATTGGTTTAGGCAGTGTCATCATCACTCACTTAACATGACCTGCTATGTACTTTATGACACACTTGACACAAAGATTGTGGAAAATACAATCTGACATTGATTGTAGCTGTCAGAGCAAGGGAAATATTATGTCCTACAGTCACTTATTTTTTTTAAACTAATCAACACTAGAGTGCTGTGTCACGACTATGTAACTACACATCTTAATCATTATTTTATCGATTCTAGCCATTTTACCCTGGTCAGTTTTATGGACTGACCTTTAGAATGCTTTTGCTGGTGAGCAGAGGTACTAAAACCCCTGTGCTGGGGACACTGATGTGATAGCTGGAGTGTGCTTCTCCACAGCTGGCTGTTAGTTGTTCCTACATTCTGGCCTTCAGTTACAGAAGGCCATAATCCACAGGTCCCCATGATGGGATCCCCAGAGCTCAGAGGCAGAATCCTGGGTCTGCAGAGAACAAGTTGGAAGGTGGCTCCTATGAAGCTCCTGAAGGAGTGGGAGTGCCTGCTGGAGGCAGATCTCACTAACCCACCATGTCAGGCATAGGAAGCCCCACCCTAACTCACACATACACGTACACACACACTTCAGGGATCTCCCTTAACAGAAGAAACTGACTTGTTGGAAAGGTGGCATCCTATGACGGTGCCACGTTGATAGTCACTGAGCTCTTCAGTAAGGCCATTCTACTGCCAATATTTGTCTATAGAGATTGCATGGCTGTGTGCTCGATTTTATACACCTGTCAGCAACCGGTGTGGCTGAAATAGCTTAATCCACAGAAGGGTGTCCACATACTTGTACTGTATAGCATTTTTCTATGCATCGTCAAGAGTGGATGAACAGACTCGGGTAAGATGAAGGGAGGAGGGGTGTCTCTTTGTCATCAACAGCTGGTGTGCAAATCTCTAATGTTAAGGAAGTCTCAAGTTTTTCTTCACCTGAGTTAGAATACCGTATGATAAGTTGCAGACCATACTATTTACCAAGAGTGTTTTTTTGGAGATGTCTATTTACCACCACAAACCGATACTGGCACTAAGACCACACTCAACGACCTGTATAGGGCCATAAGCAAACAAGAAAATGCAGAGCCAGAGGCGGGGTTTCTCGTGGCCAGTGAATTTAATGCAGGGAAACTAAAATATATTTTACCAAATTTTTACCAACATGTCACCTGTGCAACTAGAGGCGACAAAACTCTAGAGGACTTTTACTCAAACAGGAAGTACCAGTGATGCACTCAATACGGAAGTTGTCCAATGAAGCAGATGCTAATATACAGGACTGTTTCACTAGCACAGACTGGAATATGTTCCGTGATTTATCAAATAACATTGACTTTACCACATCAGTCACTGCTCTTATTCTCCATGGACTTTACAGTGTCCAAAATATTTTGGTAATTAGTGCTACAGGAAGCAAATGTCTGTTTGAAAAAGCTAGCCTTAGCTTTCCCTTCCCTGAAAAGTTGCAAATCAATTCACATATGGTGTCCAGGGCACAACTGGGGTCCGAGGGGGGTCTATAACATGCGGCAACGGTGAAAGACTTGTTTCTGGAATGACTAAATTACTATCGCACCGTAGCACTCAGATCTATAGCCATGAAATGCTTTTAAAGGTTGGTCATTGCTCACATCAACACTATTATCCCAGACACCCTGGACCCACTCTAACTCACATACTGCTCCAACAGAACCACAGATGACGCAATAGAGATTGCACTCCACACTGCCCTCACTCATGTGGACAAAAATAATACCTATGTAAGAATGCTGTTCATTGACTACAGCTCAGTATTCATAACTATAGTTCCCTCCAAGCTCATCACCAAGCTCAGGACCCTGGGACTGAACACCTCCCTCTGCAAATGGATTCGTGACTTCCTGAAGTGGTGCCCCCAGGCAGTGAGGGTATGCAACAACACATACGCCACGATGTCCAGCAA
This sequence comes from Oncorhynchus nerka, assembly GCF_034236695.1. Classification (NCBI taxonomy): domain Eukaryota; kingdom Metazoa; phylum Chordata; class Actinopteri; order Salmoniformes; family Salmonidae; genus Oncorhynchus; species Oncorhynchus nerka. Next base: position 38,101,995 of record NC_088423.1, on the reverse strand, counting down.
CATGAGGGCCCTTCGGGTGTGCTTTGTTCCCTCCTGTACTCCCCATTGACCCACAACTGCGTGGCCACGCACAACTCCAACACCATCACCACGTTTGCTGATGACCCAACAGCGGTAGGAATGATTACTGACCTGGCAGTGTGGTGCCAGGGCAACAACCTCTCCCTCAACGTCAACAAGACAAAAAAAGCTGATCGTGGACTACAGGAAACAGAGGGGCGAGCATGCCCCAGCGATGGTGCTGTAATTGCACAGGTCTAGAGCTTTCTCTGTGTCCACATCACTAAGCAATGAACATGGTCCACACACACCCACACAGTTGTGAAGAGGGAACGACAGCACCTCTTCCCCCTCAGGAAGCTGAAAAGATTTGGCATGGGTCCTCAGATCCTCAAAAAGTTATACAGCTGCACCATTGACGGCATCTTGATTGGCTGCATCACCGCTTGGTATGGTAACTGCAAGGCACTCGGAGCTACAGAGGGTGGTGAGTACGGCCCAGTACATCCCTGTGGCCAAGCTCCCTGCCATGCAGGACCTCTATACAAGGCGGTGTCAGAGGAAACAATTGTCAAAGAAGCCATAAACTGTTCTCTCTGCTTCCACACGGCAAGCGGTACCAAGTCTGAAACCAACAGGAACCTGAACAGCTTCTACCCCCAAGACTACTAAACAAGCCTGCTAAGTAGCAAATCAAATGGCTACCCGGATAACCTGCATTGACCCTTTTCTGCACTAACTCTCTTGCACTGACATATATGCACACGCACTGGACTCTACCCACACATATACACTTTTTTGCACTCTCTCCTGCACTGACTCTATGAACACACACACACACACTACATACGCCCACACGCACGTAACACACACACATCTACACCTGTTGTTTAGGAAGGAGGTTGATCATAAACATCACAGAGGAGAGAGCTAGCGCTAGCTATAGATTTTATTAGTGTAAGAGTAGGATTTCTAATAGGATTTGTTTCAACGACTGTTTTTTTTTATTGTGTGCAAAGTGATACAGTAAAGTTTTCACAAGGAAAATTGTTAAATATTTTTCTTTGATGTTGTAGCATTAGCCCTAAAACCATAACTGTCTCGTTCAAAGGAGGCTTGTGTCTTATAAATGGGTCTGCCTTTGTACTTTAGTACTATACTTTCAGAGTGATGAAATGACATTAAAGTCTTTGCTGCTAGAAGCGCATGCAGTTAAAAGATACATTCTACAAAATGGATTTGATTGGCCTTTGTTAGTGCTAATAGAATGGGTGCAGCCCTATTGACTTCAGTAGATAGTTCTTCATTCAAAGATCATTGAAGTTAGATTGATGTAATCGGTAATTGAATATCTGAAATGTTTGTAGCTCCCCTCACTCTCTCAACCTTGAACCTTCAAATAAAATGGCAATATGTTTTCTATCTAGATCAAAATATAGAATGGTGGTTGTTGACGTTCTTTAAGTAGAAGAGTGTACCGCTAGGGAGATGTACTCAAGGAAACACCTCAATGCACTGTGGGTAATATGACATTGATCACAGGCTAAGGAGATAATGAAACCAACTTGGCAAAAAGCCACTTCTGTTCTCTCTTGTTCTGACTCTTGCCCTTTATCTCTCAACACATTTCTCTCTCTCTCTCTCTCTCTCTCTCTCTCTCTCTCTCTCGCTTTATGTGTTCCTCAAGAGAGACTAAAACACTGTAAAAATACTGTAAATATCAGGTGTGAATGAAAGGGAATGTATTCAGAAACCATAAGCAGCCCATGTAATACAATACCTGGTCTTGGCCATAGTGGAGTTTGGAGTGTGACTGTTTGAGGTTGTGGACAGGTGTCTTTTATATTGATAACAAGTTCAAACAGGTGCCATTAATACAGGTAACGAGTGGAGGACAGAGGAGCCTCTTAAAGAAGAAGTTACAGGTCTGTGAGAGCCAGAAATCTTGCTTGTTTGTAGGTGACCAAATACTTATTTTCCACCATAATTTGCAAATAAATTCATTAAAAATCCTACAATGTGATTTTCTGGATTTTGTCTGTCATAGTTGAAGTGTACCTATGATGAAAATTACAGGCCTCTCATCTTTTTAAGTGGGAGAACTTGCACAATTGGTGGCTGACTAAATACTTTTTTGCCCCACTGTATTTACTTATTATTTTTGTGTGCGTATAATAGGGTTGCTGCCAGGCAGACTTGGTTTTTGAATGTAGTCTGCAACTGATTTTTCTTTGTGCCAAGGAGTATGGGAATTGGACTGTGGGTTGGCATACCAACATTCTCACCAGAAAACATATGGGAACGTAGGGTTTTATTTATAATTCTACGTGTTCCCAGGGGAGATCAAGCATATGAGAATGATCATGCATGTCAACATTTTCTCTGAATCCAGAGTAATGTTGACGGAGAGATGATAGACGTTGCATGCACCCTCCCACACGCATGCACAACCACACAGACACACACACATTGACGACCTCTCATCCGTCTCTATATTAACAACAAATAATAAACAAGCGTTTCAGTGTGTAAGATCAGAAGGACCACATGAATAAAGATGGGGAACAGAGTTTAGAGCTAGTGTTGAAACCTTTATTAAAAGACATCTGCTTAACTTACTTTTATAGTCTTCTTTTAAAATTGCACTCTAGCCGCAGACTGTGGCCACTGTTAAACACTGGCCGTCGCGGTTTTCACGCACCAGGTCTCATTTTGTTAGGATATGAACCACAGTGGATAAATGGAGTTTGGGCCATGCTGGGAGCACAGTCTATTGACAGTTTGTTTGATGACAGTTTGTTTGATGACTCTTCAAAGAGTCCCAGTCCCATTAACCAGAGAAAGAGAAAGTGACAGAGAGTGATGAGATCTCCAGCTGAGATGATAGGGAAAATAGACACTGTAGTTCCCTGCTGTAGGCCCTGAGTTCTCAGACTTCTTTCTCACACACACACACCATGATCCAGTCTCCCGGTGGCATTTCCAGACAGAAAACCAAAGCCCCCCTAATGCATAGCAGTAGAGCTCAGAGAACATGAAGAGAACAACAGACTCCCTGTGTTTACTGGTAGAGTTGTGGTTCCCAGAGCCTCTCATTGGTGATAGCAGGGCTTTATCACCACTCCTTAGTTCTCCCTCACTCCCTCCCTCTGTTCCTCCCTCCACCTTCCCAGGGGCCAGGGTTCCCTTCAGTTCCTTCTTGGACACACAGGAATCCCACTGGGCCTGCTATAATCTGAGCATGCTCAGTGTGGACCTCAGATGACCACAATGATCGAGGAGAGGCGAGGAGGGGGAGCATGGAGAGAGATACTGACAAACTGAAGGGGGTTCCATATCTTTCCCACGCTCAGCTTGAAGTCAGTCACACAGTATACAGTGTACCATACTGTATATACACTACTGTTCAAAAGTTTGGGGTCACTTAGAAATGTGCTTGTTTTTTAAAGAAAAGCACATTTTTGGTCCATTTAAAATAACATCAAATTGATCAGAAATACAGTGTAGACAGTGTAGACATTGATCCAAACACTGGAGCTCCACAGGGGTGCGTGCTCAGTCCCCTCCTGTACTCCCTGTTCACCCACGACTGCATGGCCAGACACGACTCCAACACCATCATTAAGTTTGCAGACGACACAACAGTGGTAGGCCTGGTCACAGACAACGACGAGACAGCCTATAGGGAGGAGGTCGGAGACCTGGCCGTGTGGAGCCAGAATAACAACCTATCCCTCAACGTAGCCAAGACTAAGGAGATGATTGTGGACTACAGGAAAAGGAGCACCGAGCACTCCCCCATTCTCATCGAAGGGCTGTAATGGAGGAGGTTGAGAGCTTCAAGTTCCTTGGTGTCCACATCAACAACAAACTAGAATGGTCCAAACACACCAAGACAGTCGTAAAGAGGGCACGACAAAGCCTTTTCCCCCTCAGGAAACTAAAAGGATTTGACATGGGTCCTGAGATCCTCAAAAGGTTCTACAGCTGCAACATCGAGAGCGTCCTGACCAGTTGCATCACTGCCTTGTACGGCAATTGCTCGGCCTCTGACCGCAAGGCACTACAGAGGGTAGTGCGTACAGCCCAGTACATCACTGCGGCTAAGCTGCCTGCCATACATGACCTCTACACCAGGCGGTGTCAGAGGAAGGCCCTAAAAATTGTCAAAGACCCCAGCCACCCCAGTCATAGACTATTCTCTCTACTACCGCATGGCAAGCGGTACTGGAGTGCCAAGTCTAGGACAAAAAGGCTTCTCAACAGTTTTTACCCCCAAGCCATAAGACTCCTGAAAAGGTAATCAAATAATTACCGAGACTATTTGCATTGTGTGCCCCCCAACCCCTATTTTTACGCTGCTGCTACACTCTGTTTATCATATATTCCTAGTAATGTATCTATACTTTGATGTAAAACTACCGCAATTGGGCCGACCAACCAGTGCTCCCGCACATTGGCTAACCTGGCTATCTGCATTGTGTCCCACCACCCACCAACCCCTCTTTTACGCTACTGCTACTCTCTGTTCATCATATATGCATAGTCACTTTAACCATATCTACATGTACATACTACCATAATCAGCCTGACTCACCGGTGTCTGTATGTAGCCTCGCTACTTTTATAGCCTCGCTACTGTATATAGCCTGTCTTTTTACTGTTGTTTTATTTCTTTACTTGCCTATTGTTCACCGAACACATTTTTTGCACTATTGGTTAGAGCCTGTAAGTAAGCATTTCACTGTAAGGTCTACTACACCTGTTGTCTTCGGCGCACGTGACAAATACACTTTGATTTGATTTGACTATTGTAGCTGGAAACTAGTCAAAAGTTTGGACACACCTACTCATTCAAAGGTTTGTCTTTATTTTTTAACTATTTTCTACATTGTAGAATAATAGTGAAGACCTCAACTATGAAATAACACATATGGAATCATTTAGTAACCAAAAAAGTGTTAAACAAATCAAAATATATTTTAGATTTTACAGTTATGGCCAAAGGTTTTGAGAATGACACAAATATTAATTTCCACAAGGTTTGCTGCTTCAGTATCTTTATATATTTTTGTCAGATGTTACTATGGAATACTGAAGTATAATTACAAGCATTTCATAAGTGTCAAAGGCTTTTATGGACAGTTACATGAGTTGATGCAAAGAGTCAATTTGCAGTGTTGACCCATCTTTTTCAAGACCTCTGCAATCTGCCCTGGCATGCTGTCAATTAACTTCTAGGCCACATCCTGACTGATGGCATTCCATTCTTGCATAATCAATGCTTGGATTTTGTCAGAATTTGTGGGTTTTTGTTTATCCACCCGCCCCTTGAGGATTGACCACAAGTTCTCAATGGGATTAAGGTCTGGGGAGTTTCCTGGCCATAGACCCAAAATATTGATGTTTTGTTCCCCAGGCCACTTAGTTATCACTTTTGCCTTATGGCAAGGTGCTCCATCATGCTGGTAAATGCATAGTTCGTTACCAAACTGTTCCTGGATGGTTTAGAGAAGTTGCTCTCGGAGGATGTGTTGGTACCAGTCTTTATTCATGGCAGTGTTCTTAGGCAAAATTGTGAGTGGGCCCACTCCCTTGGCCGAGAAGCAACCCCACACATGAATGATCTCAGGATGCTTTACTGTTGGCATGACAAAGGACTGATGGTAGCGCTCACGTTGTCTTCTCCGGACAAGCTTTTTTCCGGATGCCCCAAACAATGGGAAAGGGGAATCATCAGAGAAAATTACTTTACCCCAGTCCTCAGCAGTCCAATCCCTGTACCTTTTGCAGAATATCAGTCTGTCCCTGATGTTTTTTTCTGGAGAGAATTGGCTTCTTTGCTGCCCTTCTTGACGCCAGGCTATCCTCCTAAAGTCTTCGCCTCACTGTGTGTGCAGATGCACTCACAACTGCCTGCTGCCATTCCTGAGCAAGCTCTGTACTGGTGGTGCCCTGATCCCGCAGCTGAATCAACTTTAGGAGATGGTCCTGGCGCTTGCTGGACTTTCTTCGGCGCCCTGAAGCCTTCTTCACAACATTTGAACTGCTCTATTGAAGTTCTTGATGATCTGATAATTGGTTGATTTAGGTGCAATCTTACTGGCAGCAATATCCTTGCTTGTGAAGCCCTTTCTGTTCAAAGCAATGATGACGGCATGTGTTTCCTTGCAGGTAACCATGGTTGACAGACAAAGAACAATGATTCCAAGCACCACCCTCCTTTAGAAGCACCACCCTCCTTTAGAAGCTTCCAGTCTGTTATTAGAACTCAATCAGCATGTGATTCCAGCCTTGTCCTCGTCAACATTCACACCTGTGTTAACGAGAGAATCACTGACATGATGTCAGCTGGTCCTTTTGTGGCAGGGCTGAAATGCAGTCTAAATGTTTTTGGGGGATTCAGTTCATTTGCATGGCAAAGAGGGACTTTGCCATTAATTGCAATTCATCTGATCACTCTTCATAACATTCTGGAGTACATGCAAATTGCCATCATACAAACTGAGGCAGCAGACTTTGTGAAAATGTATATTTGTGTCATTCTCAATAATTTTGGCCACGACTATAGATTATTCAAAGTAGCCACCTTTTGCCTTGGGTGAAAGCTGATGACAGCTTTGCACACGCTTGGCATTCTCTCAACCAGCTTCACCTGGAATGCTTTTACAACAGTCTTGAAGGAGTTCCCACATATGCTGAACACTTGTTGGCTGCTTTTCCTTCACTCTGCGGTCCAACTCATCCCAAACCATCTCAATTGGGTTGAGGTCGGGTGATTGTGGAGGCCAGGGCATCGGACACAGCACTCTATCACTCTTCTTCTTGGTCAAATAGCCCTTACACAGCCTGGAGGTGTAACGGTTTTCTAGGTGTGGTGAAGGAGAGTCGGACCAAAACGCAGCGTGTAGATTGCGATCCATGTTTAATCAAACAAACGTAACACGAATCAATACAATACACTACAAAACAACAAACGTAACGAAAACCGAAACAGCCTATACTTGTCAACTAACACAGCGACAGGAACAAAGACACTAAGGACAATCACCCACGACAAACTCAAAGAATATGGCTGCCTAAATATGGTTCCCAATCAGAGACAACGATAAACACCTGCCTCTGATTGAGAACCACTCCAGACAGCCATAGACTTTGCTAGATAACCCCACTAGCTACAATCCCAATACAATACACACCAAAACCCCAAGACAAAACACACCACAATACAAAAACTCCATGCCACACCCTGGCCTGACCCAATACATGAAGAAAAACACAAAATACTTAGACCAGGGCGTGACAGAACACCCCCCCCCTAAGGTGAGGACTCCCGAACGCACCTCAAAACAATAGGGATGGTCCGGGTGGGCGTCTGTCCATGGTGGCGGCTCCGGCGCGGGACGTGGAACCCACTCAGTCAATGTCTTAGTCCCCTCTCCTCGCGTCCCTGGATAGTCCACCCTCGCCGCCGACCATGGCCTAGTAGTCCTCACCCAGAAACCCACTGGACTGAAGAGCAGATCGGTACTGAGGCAGCTCGGGAGTGAGGGAAAGCTCGGGAGTGAGGGAAAGCTCGGGAGTGAGGGATAGCTCGGGAGTGAGAGAAAGCTCAGGAGTGAGAGAAAGCTCGGGAGTGAGAGAAAGCTCGGGAGTGAGAGAAAGCTCAGGAGTGAGAGGAAGCTCAGGCAGGTTTATGGATCTACCAGATCCTGGCTGGCTGGTGGTTCCGGCAGATCCTGGCTGACTGGCAGATCCTGGCTGACTGGCGGATCCTGGCTGACTAGCAGATCTGGCAGATCCTGGCTGACTGGCGGATCCTGGCTGACTGGCGGATCCTGGCTGACTGGCAGATCCTGGCCGACTGGAAGTTTTGGCGGATCCTGGCAGATCCTGGCCGACTGGCACTTCTGGCGGATCCTGGCCGACTGGCACTTCTGGCGGATCCTGGCTGACTGGCACTTCTGGCGGATCCTGGCAGACTGGTGGATCCTGGCTGACTGGTGGATCTAACTGATCCTGACAGACTGGCGACGCTGGGCAGACTGGCGACGCTGGGCAGACTGGCGACGCTGGGCAGACTGGGGGCACTGGCGGCGCTGGGCAGACTGGCGGCACTGGCGGCGCTGGGCAGACTGGCGGCACTGGGCAGACTGGCGGCACTGGCGGCGCTGGGCAGACTGGCGACTCCTTGCAGACTGACAGCTCCTTGCAGACTGGCAGCTCCTTGCAGACTGGCAGCTCCTTGCAGACTGACAGCTCCTTGCAGACTGACAGCTCTTTGTAGACTGACATCTCTGGCTGCTTCATGCAGACTGACAGCTCTGGCTGCTTCATGCAGACTGACAGCTCTGCCTGCTCCATGCAGGCTGACAGCTCTGGCTGCTCCATGCAGACTGACAGCTCTGGCTGCTCCATGCAGGCTGACAGCTCTGGCTGCTCCATGCAGGCTGACAGCTCTGGCTGCTCCATGCAGGCTGGCAGCTCTGGCTTCTCCATGCAGGCTGGCAGCTCTGGCTGCGCTGAACAGGCGGGAGACTCCGGCAGCGCAGGAGAGGAGAAAGGCTCTGGCTGCGCTAAACAGGCGGGAGACTCCGGCAGCGCAGGAGAGGAGAAAGGCTCCGACAGCGCTGGAGAGGCGGGAGACTCCGACAGCGCAGGAGAGGCGAGGCGCACTCTAGGCCTGATGCGTGGTGCTGGCACTGGTGGTACTGAACCGAGAACACGCACAGGAAGCCTGGTGCGGCGAGCTGCTACCGGAGGGCTGGAGTGTGGAGGTGGCACAGGATGGGCTAGACCGTGAAGGCGTACTGGAGATCTTGAGAGCAGTGCTGGCACAGGACGTGCAAGGCTAGGGATGTGCACAGGAGGCCTGGTGCCTGGTGCGTGAGCAACTCCCTCCAATTTCCCCATTAACTCCTTCACAGTCTCTGCTTCGCTCACCTCCAACACCGGCTCTGGTTCTGGTCTCCTCCTTGGCTCCTCACGATAAACAGGGAGAGTTGGCTCAGGTCTGACTCCTGACTCTGCCACCCTCTCCCTGAGCCCCCCAAGACATTTTTGGGGCTGATTCTCAGGCTTCCATCCGCTACGCCGTGCTGCCTCCTCATACCTGCGCCTCTCAGCTTTCGCTGCCTCCAGTTCTTCCTTGGGGCGGCGATATTCTCCAGGCTGAGCCCAGGGTCCTTTACCGTCCAGTTCTTCCTCCCATGTCCATTTCTCCAGGTGGTGCAGCCTCTCCCACTGCAGCTGCTGCTGCTCCTGCTGCCTCTCCTGTGGCTCCTGCCTGTTAACACGCTGCTTGGTCCGTTGGTGGTGGGTGATTCTGTATCGGTTTTCTAGGTGTGGTGAAGGAGAGTCGGACCAAAACGCAGCGTGTAGATTGCGATCCATGTTTAATCAAACAAACGTAACACAAATCAATACAATACACTACAAAACAACAAACGTAACGAAAACCGAAACAGCCTCTACTTGTCAACTAACACAGCGACAGGAACAAAGACACTAAGGACAATCAACAACGACAAACTCAAAGAATATGGCTGCCTAAATATAGTTCCCAATCAGAGACAACGATAAACACCTGCCTCTGATTGAGAACCACTCCAGACAGCCATAGACTTTGCTAGATAACCCCACTAGCTACAATCCCAATACAATACACACCAAAACCCCAAGACAAAACACACCACAATACAAAAACTCCATGCCACACCCTGGCCTGACCCAATACATGAAGAAAAACACAAAATACTTAGACCAGGGCGTGACAGGAGGTGTGTTTTGGGTTATTGTCCTGTATAAAAACAAATTATAGTTATTGTCCTGTATAAAAACAAATTATAGTCCCACTAAGCGCAAACCAGATGGGATGGCGTATCGCTGCAGAATGTTGTGGTAGCCGTGCTGGTTAAGTCTGCCTTGAATTCTAAATAAATCACAGACAGAGTCACTAGCAAAGCACCCCCACACCATCACACCTCCTCCTCTATGCTTCCGTGTGGGAACCACACATGCAGAGATCATCCGTTCACCTACTCTGTGTCTCTCAAAGACACAGCGGTTGGAACCACAAAATCTCAAATTTGGACTCATCAGACATAAGGACAGGTTTCCACCGGTCTGTCCATTGTTTCCACCGGTCTGTCCATGTCCATTGCTCGTGTTTCTTGGCCCAAGCAAGTCTCTTCTTCTTATTGGTGTCATTTAGTAGTGGTTTCTTTGCACCAATCGACCATGAAGGCCTGATTCACGCAGTCTCCTCTGAACAGTTGATGTTGCGTTGTCTCTGTTACTTGAACTCTCTGAAGGATTTATTAAGGCTGCAATCTGAAGTGCAGTTATTCTAATGAATGTATCCTCTGCAGCATAGGTAACTCTGGGTTTTCCTTTCCTGTGGCGGTCCTCATGAGAGACAGTTTCATCATAGTGCTTGATGGTTTTTGTGACTGCACATGAAGAAACAAAGTTATTAACTTTTTCCAGATTGACTTTCCTTCAAGACTTAAAGTAATGATGGACTGTCGTTTCTCTTTGCTTATTTGAGCTGTTCTTGCCATAACATTGACCTGGTCTTTTACCAAATAGGGCTATCTTCTGTATACCAACCTTCCCTTGTAGAGGTCGACCGATAATGATTTTTCAACGCCGATACCGATACCGATTATTGGAGGACCAAAAAAAGCCGATACTGATTAATCGACCGATTTAAAAATATATATATTTAAAAAATGTATGTATTATTATTATATATTTTTTGTAATAATGACAGTTACAACAATACTGAATGAGCACTATTATTTTAACTTAATATTATACATGAATAAAAACAATTTAGCCTCAAATAAATAATGAAACATGTTCAATTTGGTTTAAATAATGTAAAAACAAATGGTTGGAGAAGAAAGTAAAAGTGCAATATGTGCCATGTAAAAAAGCTAACGTTTAAGTTACTTGCTCAGAACATGAGAACATATGAAAGCTGGTGGTTCCTTTTAACATGAGTCTTCAATATTCCCAGGTAAGAAGTTTTAGGTTGCAGTTATTATAGGAATTATATGGCTATTTCTCTCTATACCATTTGTATTTCATATACCTTTGACTATTGGATGTTCTTATAGACACTATAGTATTGCCAGTGTAACAGTATAGCTTCCGTCCCTCTCCTCGCCCCTACCTGGGCTCGAACCAGGGATACATCGACAACAGCCTCTCCTTGAAGCATCGTTACCCATCGCTCCAGAAAAGCCACGGCCCATGCAGAGCAAGGGGAACAACTATTTCAAGGTCTCAGAGCAAGTGACGTCACCAATTGTAATTGATCTAACGGGTGGCATACCTAAATCTAAATATTGCTGTTACATTGCACAACCTTTAATGTTATGTCATGATTATGTACAATTCTGGCAAATGAATTACGGTCTTTGTTAGGAAGAAATGGTCTTCACATAGTTCGCAATGAGCCAGGCGGCCCAAACTGCTGCATATACCCTGACTTGCAACGCAAGAGAAGAGACACAATTTCCCTAGTTAAAAGAAAATCATGTCAGCAGACAATGTTAACTGAATTTGCAGGTTTTTAAAATATATACTTGTGTCTTGATTTTAAAGAAAGGCATTGATGTTTATGGTTAGGTACACATTGGTGCAACGACAGTGCTTTTTTTCGTGAATGCGTGAGTGCTTTTTTTCGTGAAATCCACAAATTAACTTTTAACAAGGCACACCTGTTAATTGAAATGCATTCCAGGTGACTACCTCATGAATTGTGCAAAGCTGTCATCACAGCAAAGGATGGTTATTTGGAAGAATCTCTAATATAAATATATTTGATTTGTTTAACAATTTTTTGGTTACTACATGATTCCATATGTTATTTCATAGTTTTGATGTCTTCACTATTATTCTACAATGTAGAAATGTAAAATAAAAACTTGAATGAGTAGGTGTGTCAACTTTTGATAAGTACTGTACATACGTACATACGTACATACATACATACATACATACATACATACATACATACACACTGTCTGCTTGTATATAAATACTCAAGTGGACAGCTTCCTGAATGTGTCTAGCTTGTCTAACTGACTACATATAACCTCTGGTGAATTCACCTTACAAGGAGGGTAAATAAGTTGCTTTTAATGTGAAAATAGATTTACACTAGAACAACAAATTGGGGGGAAAAGAGCTTCATATCGATTGACCGTATAACAGAGAAATTGATTTAATGCGCAGCACAGCAGTAGGTTGGTTTGTGCAGCAGTGCTGTCGAGATATATTGTTAAAGCTGTGTTCCTGATGAGCTGTGTTAAAGCATCCATTATTGATGTTGTGTCTGTGGTCTTACTGCAGAACAGAGACCCTTTGGGGACACCACTGTTTTACAGTCGAATAAGTGAGAGCTTGCACTGTGTTTGGAAATGCAATACTGTTGGTATCCAAAGGCAATATGTCTATAGTACTTTGCTGTCTGAGGGCTACCTTTGTGTGAAACCCATATGGTGTGTTTATAATGAACACGAGGGGAGACGGGGCTGGTTTCAAGCGCAGTGCGCAGCAGGTTGTTCTTGCGAAGCACCACAGGAGGAGGCAGGTAGCTGAGTCCAGGGGCAGGCAGAAGGTCATACACAGGGGGTCCAAAAGGGAAACAGTACAGGCAGGGAAAAGGCTAGTAACATAGTCCGGGAGATCAGGCAATAGGTAGATGGCCTATCGAATTTCATGTTTATTAAGGTACATTTTGTGAAGTGTACCAGACCCTCCTGCAGCAAAGCACCCCCACAACATGATGCTGCCACCCCAGTGCTTCACAGTTGGGATGGTGTTCTTTGGCTTGCAGGCCTCCCCCTATTTCCTCCGAACATAGCGATGGTCATTATAGGCAAACAGTTCTATTTTTGTTTCATCAGACCAGAGGACATTTCTCCAAAAAGTACCATCTTTGTCCCCATGTGCAGTTGCAAACCGTAGTCTGGCTTTTTTATGGCAGTTTTGGAGCAGTGGTTCTTTCTTGCTGAGCGACCTTTCAGGTTATGTCGACTCATTTTACTGTTGATATAGATACTTGTGTACCTGTTTCCTCCAGCATCTTCACAGGGACCTTTGCTGCTGTTCTGGGATTGATTTGCACTTTTCGCACCAAAGTATGTTCATCTCTAGGAGACAGAACACGTCTCCTTTCTGAGCGGTATGACGGCTGGTTGATCCCATGGTGTTTATACTTGCGTGGTATTGTTTGTACAGATCAATGTGGTACCTTCAGCTGTTTGGAAATTGCTCCCAAGGATGAACCAGACTTGTGGAGGTCTACATTTTCTTCTGAGGTCTTGGCTGATTTCTTTTGATTTCCCCATGATGAGGCACTGAGTTTGAAGGTAGGCCTTGAAATACATCCACAGGTACACCTCCAATTGACTCAAATGATGTCAATTAGCCTATCAGAAGTTTCTAAAGCCATGACATCATTTTCTGGAATTTTCCAAGCTGTTTAAAGGCACAGTCAACTTAGTGGCCCACTGGAATTGTGATCCAGTGAATTATAAGTGAAATAATCTGTCTGTAAACAATTGTTGGAAAAAATTACTTGTGTCATGCACAAAGTAGATGTCCTAACCGACTTGCCAAAACTATAGTTTGTTAACAAGAAATGTGTGGAGTGGTTGAAAAACGAGTTTTAATGATTCCCACCTAAGTGTATGTTAACTTCCGACTTCAACTTTAGCTATAAAATGTCCTGCCTATAAAATAAGCGAGCACTGAGTCAGAAAACCCCGGCAGGTACCAGGATTCCCCGAATATCGTGCCGGAGGTGGTAAGCGGGTTCTCGGGGAGCCGGGATAGGCTGTACAAACTCACCATAGATGGGGGGGGGGTAATTACTAGGTGATTGGAGTTTTTCAGAGGAGGCAGGTAGGCTTTGAGCTAACTCCCTGATTTGCTCCATAATAGCCTTTAACCCATGGTTGTGGCGTTCCGTCAAGAACCTGAGCCCTTCCAAAAGGTCCTGTACCAACTCCCCATGCTGCAGCTCCGCTGAATCCATCTGTCGTTTTTTGTTTGGTGAGGTATTCTGTAATGAACACAAGGGGAGACAGAGAGCTGGTTTTAAGCGGAGGACACAGCAGGTGTTTCTTGTGAAGGACCACAGGAGGAGGCAGGTAGCTGAGTCCAGGGACAGACAGAAGGTCATACACAGGGGGTTAAAAAGGGCAACAGTACAGGCAGGGAAAAGGCTAGTAACATAGTCCAGAAGATCAGGCAATAGGTAGATAACGGGAAATCCGAGGCAAAGGCATCGTTAGTGAGGCAGGTAAATACTATCATAAACTTGGCGAGTAAATCGCAGGAAAAACACTGCTCTGAAAGAATTGCCACAAAACAAAGAATACCTCACAGTGATAGGGTGTAAAGAACTGAACTAAATAGTGTGTGATAATGACATACAGGTGTGTGAACAGGTGATTAGAATTCATGTAATTGGGATCTGGAGAGTGAGCTGCGTTCATGGGATCTCGGTGTTTGAGAGCGTGAGCTAGAAAGTGGGCTGGAAAGTGAGCTGCTTTCAGGTGATCTACGTGTTTGAGGGTGTGAGTTGGAAGCAGACGTTGCAGTGTTTTTTTTTTAAATGATGCGTGTAATAGTGTTATATCTAATGTGAATGTTTGTTTTTTTAACCGCTGTAGATCAGTTTGGCTCACTCAAGTGACTTACAACCTTTACATAAATGGGACATTTAGTGTTTAATGAATTCAAGGTCATGTAAACAATAGAGCAACACATTTTACTTGAGGTGGCCTGAAGCTAAATCATGAAAAAATCACATGTTCAAAAGACTGTTTAACATTTAATGTCTGATAACAATGTTATGTCATTCTCCATAATCTCATGGTTGACTGCCGCCACGACCAGGGAAGTAAGGGGTTATGTAATTCTCATTATACATTAATATACATTCTCTCAGTCAGGTCACCTCAGGTCAAGTGTCTACTTAACAGAGACCAGATGGACATCAGTATCCCACTACTCATACCCACTCAGTTCAAATCACTTCCATTGATTATATCACTAATCACTGCTATTGATCTTTTAACAGGCAACAGCTTGAACCAGAGTGTGCAGCACAGTGCCGTCCCTGAGCCCCAACGCTATGACACCACGGTACCTTTCCTGCTGGAAGGGCCGGAGCGCAAACCACTCAGCCAGCTCACGTCCAGGGTAAATATTCATAAAGCGGCCTTTTAGCGGCCCTGGTTATTATTATTATTATTTTTATTTTTATTTTTTTTAATTAGGCAAGTCAGTTAAGAAGATATTCTTACTTTCAATGACGGGCTAGGAACAGTGGGTTAACTGCCTTGTTCAGGGGCAGAACGACAGATTAATGTTAATACGCTGCTCATAACTCAGCCAACCATAGATGTCAGCCTGCCTGCCGGACTGCCTCTGGTCTCTTCTGTTGTTCCAGTCATGAGCCCATAATAAATCCCCATCTCTGTTTATCCTCAGCTGATTCCCCTTTGTGGTTGTTACTGAAAGCTCACTCCCCACGGTGTTAAATGGCCCCTCTGTTGTTTGTTTCGTATGAGCTAAACCCGGAGGCTCCACACACTATGAAATTATTCCCCCAACTTGCCAGCTTCCTATACTCTACAAATAAAGCAGTCCACGAAAGCAACATTTTGAAATGGTTTGGGGGATAGGAGAAAACTAGACTGTCTGGTGTTGTAACAAAGTCAGGTAGCAACCGGATTTGAAACTGTCTAACCATTGTGCTAAAATGTATTGGACCGATGAACTTAGTTGTGGATGGCTAGCAAATGCACCCTAACACTTGTCATCCTAGAACTGTAAGCACAGCAAGGATTTCGAAGACATAATAGAAGTTCTTTCTATGAACCATGTGTACTATTTTCTATATATTTTTTTAACTTTTATTTAACTAGGCAAGTCAGTTAAGAACAAATTCTTATTTACAATGACGACCTAGGAACAGTGGGTTAACTGCCTTGTTCAGGGGCAGAACAACAGATTTTGACCTTGCCAGCTCGGGGATTCGAGCCACCAACGTTTCGGTTACTGGCCCAACGCGCTAATCACTTGGCTACCTGCCGCCCCATGCCTGAAATTGAATGGATTTCAGGCATGGAGCGTCAGGTAGCCTAGTGGTTAGAGTGTTGGGCCAGTAACCGAAACGTTGGTGGCTCGAATCCCCGAGCTGGCAAGGTCAAAATCGGTTGTTCTGCCCCTGAACAAGGCAGTTAACCCACTGTTCCTAGGTTGTCATTGTAAATAAGAATTTATTCTTAACTTGTTGAATTTGTTGAGGAGTACTCCCAGAATATTTAAAACAGCCATTTCTTTCCAAGAGTTATATCTCAGATTATACCTGAGTGGATAGGTTTTTCCTAGCTGGAGGAAATACTATGTTAGTCTTTCAACTCCAGACTCTCTCCACTTCCTCAATGCTGAGCTTGAGCTTTACTTTGATGACATGGGGAGGGTATTAGTAAAACAACAACATCTCTGAAATGAGAAGGAGTCATGAGTGCTGACAAAGTAATGCATCAGAATGTGTTATAGCTTTGTCTGGAACAAGGAAGATATTCTAGTTATTTAGTTAGGACAGAATTTAGGTGAAAGTTCATTTGATTTTATTAGAGAGATATTCCAATGTCATGGCACTACATAATCAATTGAGTTTGACAACAATGTCAATTTGTATTGTTCGAGAGCCAGCTTTTATAGCCATGTTGACCATTCCAACATATTCCTCAGTTTTATTATTATTTTATCAGAGATGATACCCAACTCATTTCCCCCTCGCCTGTTATTTTTATTGAGCTGTTTTCGGTGCCACTAGAAGTAGCAAGCCAATATCACAGTCATCCTGAGTCAGGACAGTGGGGTGATGACCACAAATGGACCCACCATGGACCTGCTGTCAAAACCACTGGGTTTCTGGCAGAGAACAGCCCTAACCTGAACAGAGCCCAGCAGGCCTGAGCCAAGTCTCATCTGTCTTAGTATCATCTGACTGGGACAAATGTTCACTCTGTCTCTGTCTGTCTATCTTTATCTCTGCCTGTCTCCATGGTCCCTGCATATCTGTGTCTATCTCTGTGAAATCCGTGGGGTTTAAGACAGTGTTTCCACCGACTAAGTCAAGATGCAATCAAAATGCCCTCCTGCTTGTCTGTGTACCTGCTTCTACATGTGTAGTAAAATAGTTATAATGACAACATGAAGCATGGACATAAACCCATACAGATTTTTCGTAGCAGGAGGTTTTCCATCCTTACAGTTAAATAAAGTTGAAATAAAATAAAATAATAATGTGTGGGTGTGTGTGTGTGTGTGTGTGTGTGTGTGTGTGTGTGTGTGTGTGTGTGTGTGTTACACAGTATCTGGTAGCCTCTCATAAACTGTCCAACAGACCGAGATCCCCAGCCTTTTCCCATGGGCCAGTTTGGTCATAAATCATGAGTGCTGAAAAGGCGGGAGTTCTGGGGAAATTGGTGTCAGTCAGCACTGAAATATGCAGACAATCCTCAAAAATGTTGTTCTTGCACTCAAGGAAAAACACTGCTTGCTCTGCAAAAACAGATTTTTGCTTTTGCTGTTGATTTCTGACTAACATAAACCTGACATGGATTATTGCTATAGACCTAAGGGGTAATGTTTTATTTACTGTTCAACATTAGATCGTTTTTTTTTTCATTACTGTTGATCTCTTGAAAATTTGAGTCCAAGTTTTTTACCTAAGGGAAATGATGAACGGTACTAACAGAAGAGTCTATGACCGGGTCATCCTGGGATGGACCATTAGTAATGGGAAGGTGTTGATATGTGCTCATCAAAAACTATTTTTCCTGGTCAGGTCACGTAGTCAGCAGAACATGACAACCATCAATGCCAGGGATCTGGGAACTGGAATCCCTCTTCTTAGCCCATTACCAGCATGCCCTCCTACTTCCTGTCCAGTATGTAAGCCCTGCTGGGTGTCCCGTCCCCTCACCTTTCGCGTCCTGTGTTTGTGTTCTAGAGTTATCCTGCCTCACTGAGGCTGGTGGTGGAGGCGGAAGGTGAAAAACTGGTCCTGGCACTACAAAAAAACAAGTAAGTCATCATCCTATCTTCGGCTGCACATCCCACATCCGACCTACATCATTACAGGCATCTAGTCCTTTAAAGGGATATGAATGATTTGGCGAGATGACCAGTGGATGTTGGTTTATATCATGAATGGTTGTTTGAATTTGGAAAGATTCAAGCACATTTACATATGGAGTAAACAATGATCAGATGTGTTGCACTTCAGCTAGCATAGGCTGTGTCCATGGCTGTAGTACCAGCGATGGCTTAAGCTTCTACAGTATGAGGTCTGATACAGTTTCATGAAGGGGGAAAAAAAGATTTCACAGAACAAATGTCTTGGCTCTTTTATGGTTTAGTGTCTCTGAAGAGTTGAAAGAGGATAGCTGATAAAGAACGTCTCTAAGGGAGTTTTTATATCTCCCTTTTCCCTTTCTCTCATCACCTTCTTTTCTTCCAGGTTGTGGAATATACCAGGCATGAGAACTGGGAATCCTGTGGAGTTGTGTGTATTTGTGAGATTTACTGAATATACAGTATACACCGTTTATATGTACAGTACAAGCTAAGCACTTCCAAACACTTGGGCCAGGTATTGTTTTTATCTCAATATCAAGTCATTTCTGGGTAATTGTTTTCAATTAAAATGCTTCTCAGCTAGGGACAATTTCTCAAGCAAGATTTTTGCTAGGACAGTCTGGGTGTGAAATGACTGGGGAGGGGAAAATGGAAAATCGCTGTTATTGGCAGAGAGTTTTCAAACTCTTTCTTATTCCTCTATTAACTGATTTAGCACCTGGTGATGTCATCAGGCAGGCCAAAACTCCATCCCACCAAAACAGGCTGAGATTTCAGGCAGTCTTTTCAAACAGCTCTTACACTAAAAGGGCATTATCATAATTGTCATTATTCCAACCTCATCGTCTGGAAATATACTGAACAAAAAATAGAAATGCAACATGCAACAATTTCAAAGATTCAGTTCATAAATGGAAATCAGTCAATTAAAATCAATTAAAATAAATCCAATCTCCTTTGGTAGAGAAATTAGCATTAAATTATCTGGCAACAGCACTGTTGGACATTCCTGTCAGCATGCCAATTGCATGCTCCCTCAAAACTTGAGATGTCTGTGACGTGTTGTGTGACAAAACTGCACATTTTAGTGTGGCCTTTTAATGTCCCCAGCACAAGTTGCACCTGTGTAATGATCATGCTGTTTAATCAGCTTGTTGATATGCCACACCTGTCAGATGGATGAATTATCTTGGCAAAGGAGAAATGCTCACTAACAGGGATGTAAACAAATCTGTGCCCAAAACACAAGATAAATACGCTTTTTGTGGATGTGGGACATTTCTGGGATCTTTTATTTAAATCATGAAACATGGAACCAACACTTTACATGTTGCCTTTATATTTTTATACAGTATATATATATATATATTATATATATAAAAAACACAGGAAATCATGTTTTTTACTGCACCCCCCACTACAAACATCAATGATCTGGTTTTCCTCTCACTTCTACTGCCCAAATTTTGTCCCTGACAAAATTTCCACCACCCTATTCCTAATAATAAAAAATCCCACCCTGCTAACCCACCCACACCACTAACCCCAATGACCCGTGCATCAGCTTTGAGAGATAATACGGCTGGTAGCTTCCATTCCCTTCCGTATGTTCCGCCTGTCCCCCTCCCTGCATTCCTTCAGATGTTTCCACTGATATCTGTTCCATATCTGTGCCCAGACACAGGTGGGGTGTGACCTCTGTGTGTGCACTGTGTGCACTGTGCAGGGTCGTACTGTGTAGGCTCGTGCCTTCTCTGTGGGATCAGATGGTAGGAAGAAGATCTGAGTTAGAGACAACACAGAGTAATATAATTTGCTCTCTTAGTTTATTGTGTAATAGCATAATATTTTCTGTCTGTACGGTTTTATTAGATTGAATTTAAGAGGCACTAAATAGCGTTCAGTGATCAGTATGGAGGTTCTGTTATTCTAAGAAATTATTTTCACCCCAAAATTAACGGCACTGTAGACAGAGTAAGCAGTAAGTACTCTGATGTTTATAGAAATTCAGTATGCATTCTATATAATGTGTTTGTAGGTTTTATTGGCTTTCAGTAAGAGTGCGTTTGTAAATTTAAGTAAATGACATAACAGCACAAACATCATGGCCTCTAAGATTACCTGCACCCCACCTCCTGAGCCCCCAACTCAGACTCCCGTCAGCAACTTCAGAGGTCACATCCACTGCTGTGCAGTCAATTATCTTTAAAATGAAGGGCACCATTTGCTCCCTTGTACCTATCCCTACTCAAAACCTGCTCATATAGCCTGCTTCAGTTTGTCACCAGCCTCATCAACAAGTCCCTGCTGACCGGGGAGGTATCATCACTCTTCAAAACAATTGCAGACCCCCTTACTGAAGAAACCCAACCTTGAGCAGGACATTCTATCCAACTACACTGCTATACAGAACCTAAAAGGGGATTTTGGTTGTCACCATAGGAGAACCCTTTGAAGAACCCTTTTGTTCCAGGTAGAAACCTTTTGGACCCTTTCCACAGAGGGTTCTACTTGGAACCGAAGAGGAATCTCCTATGGGGACAGGCCCATCTACAACCTCCCCTTTCTATCAAAAGTACTGGTGAAAGTGGTTGCAAATCAGCTTCAATCCCTTGTGTCTTCCAATCAGCTGTATGCAGTTTTCCAGTCTGGCTTCCGGCCCATGCACAACACTGAAACAGCTCTGGTGAAAGTTACGAACAATTTACTAATGGCTGCAGATTTTAGATCACCTAGCCTCCTCCTTCTCCTCTTCAATCTTATTGCTGGTTTTGATACCGTTGACCACAACATCCTCCAGTGGCATCTCAGAGAGCACACTGCAGTCACTGAAACTGCTCTGAACTGGTTCTCCTCCTACTTTTCCAATAGGAAGCAATACATCACTACATCACTATTGGACAGTCCAGATCGTAGGAGTCTACAGTCACATGTGGTGTCCCACAGGTACTGTATATATTAACACCAAACCGCACACCATCTCAGCCCTAGCAAAATCTGGCAGCTGCCTAGATGACATCAGGGCATGGATGAAAGAGAACTTCTTCCAGCTGAACAGCAGCAAGACTGAGGCTATGCTTATTGGGACACTCAAGCAGGTCACCAGTGCTGGAAACATCTGCCCTACAATTGACAGTCAAGTCATCCATCTGTTCTGTCATCTGCAACCTGGGAGTCAAGTTTGATCCTTCTCTGTCCTTTGATGCCCATATAAAACATATCTGCAAAACTTAAGGCTCAAACCATCTCTCTGCCAGACAGATGCAAAGAAACTTGTCCACGCGTTCATCTTTCCTTGGATCAACTACGACGACGCTCTGTTCGGGGGCCTTCTAGCCAAATAACTTCAGAGGCTCCAACTTCTCCAGAATAGTTCTGCCAGAGTTCTGACCAGGACCAAGAAGTCAGCCCACATCACACCCATCCTTGCCGAACTCCATTGGCTACAGGTCAACTATAGGATTGACTTTAAAATCCTCCTTCTAGTGTTTAAAGCTTTACATGGATTGAGTCCCACCTACATCAGCGACCTCATCTTTATCAATGAGCCACCTCCAGCAACTCACTACTGCTTCTAGTCCCCAAGACATGTATACCGTACTATGGGGGATCGAGCTTTCTGCTGCCTGTGGAATGGTCTCCCTGACCATCTGAGAGCCACTCCATCAACTGGAACTTTTTAAAACGGACTTTAAAACACATTTCTACAGATTATCTTTCTTATAGTCCTAATCTGTAAAGTTATTTTAGAACCTAGCCTACTATTGCTTTTTCCTGCCTTGATTTAAAATGTATGATGTTTTTATTGTATTTATTTTATTATTATCATTTATATTAGCCTATGAAGAGCTTTGAGGTAATGCTGTAATGAAAAGCGCTATACAAATTTAAATGTTTCATTATTATTATAATTATTTTATTATTGGAGGATTACCGTAAGCGGTGGTCTTTTACAGGGTTCTGCTCCATAAGGTTTCTTAATTTGGCCTTCCTAGAGAGGACACCTGGGCCAATCTTTAAAGATCTAGGGCTACCCAAAGTAAACAGAATACCAAATCTAATTAATAAACCAATATGTAAACGCCCGGCTCGATTCAGTCTTATGTAGCAAAATTTGAAATTGTGTAGAGACTCAGAGCTAGAAAATTGTATATCAAACACTACAGTTGAGGAACAATGGGAAAGCAATAAACTTGTAACCTCATTTTCCAAAAATGGCCCATTAATGTTTTGGTACACCTACCTCAGAGCTCTGCTTTGTCGACACCCATTCAGCATCATTCTCACCCTCTTAGCTTTAGCCCCACCTAGCTCTTTAAGGATTCACATGTGAGGCCATGTACTAAACAACCAAAGATTTCAAGAATAAAGGCTGGTTTATACTACTGTTGTGTTCGTAAATTCAATCTGTAGTGCCAGAGTGTGCTCAGAGTGCGCTCCGGGCATTGTCATATTTTCCGTTCATAAATTGAGCATTTCGCTCTCGGAGCATTCAGAGTGCACACTGGACGCTCTGGCCGAGGAGTAGGGTTGACCCGACCGTTCTGCCCTAACAACAGCAGTCAAGCACCCAAGCTAACTGGCTAACGTTGGCTAGCTTGCTAGCTACTTCCAGACACAAATGAAGGAACAGCTCACTCTGACCATTTTACTCTCCCTAGCAGAGCTGGTTAGGCTGTTTTTGTGTTGTCCGGAGTGTTGGTGACTGCAACTGTTCTGCTGGCAACAATTTAATTATGCTTTTTTTGCCAACGTTTGCTGACATATTCAACGTGTGTTGAGCTTTCGTAAATTTGTAATTGATTATTCACATTTACCAGCTATGTCTATCGCCAGTTGTCGCAGTGACATGATGAACATTCTATTGAAATTGTTACTTGCATCGTGAAGTCTTTTGTTTGGAAATGTAGCTAGCTAGCTAAACAATGAAACCTTAATCACAACTCATAACATTACTTGTTTTCTTTTTTTTCTTTAACTAGGCAAGTCATTTAAGAACAAATTATTATTTCCAATGATGGCCTACCCCGGACAAACCCGGACGATGCTGGGCCAATTGTGCTCCGCCATATGGGACTCCCAATCACAACTGGTTGTGATACAGCCTGGAATCAAACCAGAGTCTTTAGTGACACCTCTAGCACTGAGATGCAGTGCCATAGACCGCTGCACCACTCGGGAGACCATAAGATAGCTAACCAACCAGATTCAACTAGCAATGCAAATGGCTATAACTAGCAATGCAAATGGCTCTGAGATACGAATAATATTACTACACAGATCACATAAGTAACGTTAGCTAGCGAGTCAGCCAGCGAACATTAGCTAGCTAGCTAACAATACGCTTTAACTTGAAATGAAAATGACTTTCTGACACAATTAGAAATGTGTAATATATGAAAATGTAGCTAGCTAGACTATCATGGATGAACTCTTCCCCCTCTCTGTCACGGATGCCACGGTTGCCTTAGTTTGAAGATCCGGAGACAAGTGTTTTATACAACAGCCTTCTGTGTGTTCTCTTTTTGACCCATTTGCATATTTGCAATCAAACGCCAGAATTTTCTCCATCTCCTTAGCTATCATACTCTAATTCCACCGGGTCTTTCACTGATTTCAAAACTCGGTCCTCCAGAAAGTGGAGAGCAACAACTTCGTAGTTCTACTAAGTAATATCTTTAAAAACAAAAATGTGTTAGAAAGGATTACCTACACATACAGACCAGCTCACGTAATAGACAAACGCGTGCTACATGGCAGACCAATCCAAAGTTATCTCTCGGGCATGTCCAGCCCACCCATTATCTCAGCCCATCATGGCTAGCGGGAAGGCTCTTGACTTTTTCTCTGGCTAAACCAACTAGGCTCATATTTAACCATTTTATTCGTATTTACAGATGGCATACAAGTTTGTTATTAAGCCACATGAAAGTTCACATGTTCCAGAAGGCATTTCTGCCCCAAAAATTGTACGTTCAAATGGCTCTCCTCTGAAGTAGTGACATGCAACATACGCCTAGTTTCCTAATAACGAGTCACATATGTTAGCTAGCAGCCCTCTGGCCCTGGCTCAACAGTCTGGCCTAGAGCAAGTATAGAGCTTTTCAGGGTGTGTTTGTATTTGCGCATGCAGACGTCGGTGTATTGCTTATCATAAATAGATTGATTCCTATATCCTCTCAGCTACAAGCACTAACAACCTGCTTAGCATTAACCGTATTGTAAGACAAAGTCAGTGGCCTTGTGGTTAGTTTCTGCCCTGTGCTTGGGAGGAGTTTGATCCCTGGCCGAGTCATACCAAAGATTGTAAAAATCGGACCCGATGCATCTCTGCTTGGCACTAGCATTAAGGAGACTGGGGGCAAGGCCCGGGATCAACTAGCGTCCTGTCCAGGGTGTACTTGAACGTCAAGCTTCCTCACACTACAGAAACGGGATAGGCTCCTACTCCTATGAGATGTTCTGGCTCGCACAAGCCAAGGCTCATGCAAGGCTACTTACTTTTTACTTACAGTTATTGAGTCTCTTTAAAGCGGGGGTATTCAACTGAAAGTACTGCAGGGGGTCCGCAAAAATATTTCTACAAATAAAATAAACAAATAATAGTAAAAAAAAAAAAACATCTATGTTTTTAAAAATATCGCTAGAAACAAAAGAATACACAAATGTTGAATTTACATACCTACAGTAGAAAAGAGGAGATTATCTTCTTTCTAATGTCAACTTTATTTCTCAACAAATTACACTCACTGGAGTATGTGATATAGGCTTTGAAAAGCACCTGTGAATAGGCTACCAGTGCGGCAAGTGCTGCTGGTAAGCTCTCTTGACTTGGACATTCATTTTTGCAAACAAATGGCTAACCTTTGTTTAACCAGCTAAACAGCTGCTCTTAGCGATAATGTGTTTGAAGTTACCTTTCTAGCTAATAGGCTGTTTACACTTCCTCTTCCAATTCTAATGTGGGGAGGTCAAAATAATGAAAATATCAACCAAATCTATTCATTTTAAAATGTTGATTACTTCTCCTTGCCAATATCATTCACCTGATGATAAGACAGTTATGGGGTCCCTTTGTTGCCAGTTTTGCAATGGATGGGGTCCCTGGGCAAGAAAGGTTGGAGACCCCTACTCTAAAGTAACAGCCCAGACCCACTTCAACTTTTTCCTTTGTTTCTTCTTGGAAATATTTGACCCAAAAAAGGGATCCATTTGTAGCTGGACCTGCATGTCCTGTCTGACATTCATGTTGGCTCTCTGTCAGCTCTGTACCTGAGCAGCAGACTGAGAAATGAGGCTGACGCATCTGGCCTCCTTCTTGGATCCTGGCTATCATTTATTCCCATTTCTCTACTTAGCTTTTTGGTGTGTGCGTGTATGTGTCTGTCTCTGTCTGTGTTTCTGTGTGTGTGTGTGCGTGCGTGTGCCTGCCAGTGGAGCTGTTTTTATTTATTCAGTCTTAGTGGAGTTAGGGCTGGCACAATTACTGTATAACCTTGTAACCAACGATTATGAATGAAGACCGTCATGACTATAACATATCCGTCAAAACCATTTAAATGTGTTTATTTTATTGAAGAACAGCTGATTGAGTGACCACAAAGCAGCACACATAGAAATATAACTAATAGAATAGTCTTGGAACCTCTAACCCTGGCAATAGCTTCAATGTGTGTTCCAAGCCCCCTTATTATCGGGGGAGACGTTTCCGGTGCATTGTCAGGCATTGCCAATAGGAAGGATATCTTGTTAATTATGTATCAAATTAGTTAAAATTACTAAATTACATTTACAGAATTTAAAATCTACAACAATGTGCTTGTGTGAACATTTTGAAAACAGTATAACCACTAACAAGCTGATGCTAGCTAGCTAGCCTCTTTCATAGACTTGACTGGTTAGCTAGCTAGCATCAGAGCTTTCTGGCTAATATCATAGACTGTGTCTAACATTGTTTTAGTATTTAACTTTGTTTTACAGAGACATAGGTCTATTTACTTGTCATGTTTGTTGAAGTTAACATTAGTTTACAAAATAAATGTTCACTAAGGTGTATATTTGCTCTAGCCCCCTGTCCAGTACATAACATGCAAATATCTAATGTTATTCTTGCTAATGTTACGTCTCTGTACCATTTCGTTTGTCATTGATATGCTCTACATGTACCTGCTTATTCCCTGTCGTTCTCCATTTTATTTGACGGATGCCTTCCTTTTATACATCCATGAACTGATTACTCATTTAGAGATGATAGTGTAGATCAAAACTAAAGACTGTGTCAGTATAAAGCAACAATACAAAAAATACATAATTTTAGCAAACATTTAAAAAGGCAACAGAAAATAAACCAAGAGACTTGTGACTGAATATACAGTACTAGTAAAAAGTTTGGACACACCTACTCATTCCAGGGTTTTTCTTTATTTCTACTATTTTCTACATTGTAGAATTAAAAACCATGAAATAACACATATGGAATCCTATAGAAAGCCAAAAAGTGTTCAACAAATCAAAATATATTTTATATTTGAGATTCTTCAAAGTAGTCACCCTTTGCTGTGATGACAGCTTTGCACACTCTTAGAATTCTCTCAATCAGCTTTGAGTTAGTCATCTGGAATGCATTTCAATTAACAGGTGTGCCTTGTTAAAAGTTAATTTGTGCAATTTCTTTCCTTAATGTGTTTGAGTCAATCAGTTGTGTTGTGACAAAAGGGAGGGGTGGTATACAGAAGATAACCATATTTGGTAAAAGACCAAGTTCATATTATGGCAAGAACTGCTCAAATAAGCAAAGAGAAATTACAGGCCATCATTACTTCAAGACATGAAGGTCAGTTAATCCTGAAAATGTCAATAACTTTTGAAAGTGTCTTCAAGTGCAGTTGCAAAAACTTTCAAGCGGTATGATGAAACTGGCTCTCATGAGGACTGCCACAGGAAAGTAAGACCCAGAGTTACCTCTGTTGCAGAGGATAGGTTCATAGAGTTACCAGCCTCAGAAATTGCACCCCAAATAAATGCTTCACAGAGTTCAAGTAACAGACACATCTCAACATCAACTGTCCAGAAGAGACCGTGAATCAGGCCTTCATGGTTGAATTGCTGCAAAGAAACCACTACAAAAGGACACCACTAAGAAGAAGAGACTTGCTTGGGCAAAGAAACACGAGCAATGGACATTAGACCAGTGGAAATCTGTCCTTTGATTTGATGAATCCATGTCTGAGATTTTTTGGTTCCAACCGCCGTGTCTTTGTAAGACGCAGAGTAGATGAACTGAAGATGTCCGCATGTGTGGTTCCCACCGTGAAGCATGGAGGAGGAGATGTGATGGTGTGGGGATGCTTTGCTGGTGACACTGTCAGTGATTTATTTAGAATTCAAGGCACACTTAACCAGCATGGCTACCACAACATTCTGCAACGATAGCCATCCTAACTTATTTGCACTTAGTGGGACTATCATTTGTTTTTATACAGGACAATGACCCAAAACACACCTCAAGGCTGTGTGAGGACTATTTGACCAAGAAGTA
Source organism: Oncorhynchus nerka (assembly GCF_034236695.1). NCBI lineage: Eukaryota > Metazoa > Chordata > Actinopteri > Salmoniformes > Salmonidae > Oncorhynchus > Oncorhynchus nerka. Next base: position 38,074,277 of record NC_088423.1, on the reverse strand, counting down.
GAGTGATGGAGTGCAGCATCAGATGACGTGGCCTCCACAATCACCCGACCTCAACCCAATTGAGATGGTTTGGGACCGCAGAGTGAAGGAAAAGCAGCCAACAAGTGCTCACCATATGTGGGAACTCCTTCAAGACCGTTGGAAAAGCATTCCAGGTGAAGCTAGTTGAGAGAATGCCAAGACAAAGGGTGGCTACTTTGAAGAATCTAAAATATGAAATATATTTTGATTTGTTTAAAACTTGTTTGGTTACCACATGATTCCAAGTGTGTTTTTCATAGTTTTGATGTCTTCGCTATTATTCTACAATGTAGAAAAAAAGTTTTTAAAAATAAAGAAAAACCCTTGAATGAGTAGGTGTCCAAACTTTTGACTGGTTCTGGTTCTGTATATTTAATTTAAAAAATAGACCAGCTAAATTACTCACATCAAGCAGAAAAAATTATTTGAAACAAAATACATTTTTAAAAATCTGCATTTATTTTAGAAGATGCAACAATTGTTAATGAAACATACATTGGATGACTTGGTGAAGGTGTGGTAGAGAGAATGTCACGTTTTTCGTAATAATGATGGTCAGACCGAGGCACAGCGTACGTAGAATTCCACATACTTTTAATGAATAAAGTGAATCTTAAGCAAAATACAAAACAATAAAGAACAAACGAACCGTGACGACAAATGCTGTACTAACAGGCAACTAAGCATAAACAATATCTCATAACCCACAGGTGGAACAAATGCTACTTAAGTATGATCCCCAATTAGAGACAACGATAAGCAGCTGCCTCTAATTGGGAATCATACAAATAACCAACATAGAAAATCAAACCTAGAACCCCACATAGAAAATATAAACTAGAACAAAAACCCCTAGTCACACCCTGACCTACACTACCATAGAAAATGCAGATTTTCTATGGTCAGGATGTGACAGAGAAGCTGTCTTTTTTCCTTCCCCTCCTTCATACATGGTGCTCATTTGGAGAGTCCTGTTTTATTTAATTTTATCTTTATTTTACTGGAGAACATCAACATAATGAACATGTAATTCTGAACAGCACAATAATCCTAATTGATAACTTTGACATATTGGCATGATATACGAAATATAATGGGTGCCAGCATAGCCCCATAACCTCCATAAAGTCTATAGACATGCTTAAAGGTTTTCAGTGAAGCATGTTGCCATGATGTGTAGAAGCTGTTATTGACTAAAGTAAATATTAATCATAAATACGTTTAAAAAAACTTTGTTGATGTACAATATGCTGATTGAGGAGGAGTGTTCATTAGAAAGGTGGTGGTGGATTGCATGTGGATGGTAGTCATGGATAATGATGGATGTTAGTCAATTCAAATGTAGTCCAGATCAGCTAAACATTCACATTTGGAAATCACTGTTCTTGTTACAAATGCATGACTATTGTTATGGTTTCATGATGACACTTGAATAAACACATGGTGGTGGGTAATTACACTCATGAGAGGCTGGCAAGATGTGGGCAACTGATACAGGTCCATTGTGCACAGAAAAAAGCTTCTGGGGCCCCTACCAAGCTGCAACAACAGAGATCTGGAACTCACATTAATTAGGACAGGTACATAGACCTACAAACAATGTGTGCATGTTTTGTGAACTAGTTATATTCAATCAAAAAAAAGTTTTATAAACCCATTTTTTTACATCACAAAGTGTGTTACACATACCCAGCCTAAAACCCCAAAGAGCAAGCAATGCAGAGGCAGAAGCACAGTAACTACCTGGCTGAGCTCGATCAGCAGGGGTCTGGGACAAGTTAGCACGCCCAGGGGAAACCATACAAGGGGTCCACAGCTGCAGTTGGACCAGCAGCACGGGATCAGCTACATGACCAGGCTCAGGTTAACTGGGACGGGAGACACAGAAAGAGAGAGAGAGAGAGGGTCCAATATGACCAATATATACTGTCCTGCTAATAACAAGGTTAATATTATATCTGTGAGAATATCCAAGGGGATTTAATATAATTCTAAATTAATGATCATAATAATCACTTTGTTAAAAAAATATATATATATTTTAAATTTAGTTTTCAAATAACATAAAATGTGCAAGGAAAAGGCCATTCTTGATCATGGGGTGAGACATTGTTACTAATTTGTAAATAAAGCCAGTTTGTTATTTAAAATTATTTATTTCTGTTTTTAGAGGGAGAGAAACCAAAATCCTACAGTCATCTCATGGTTCTCCCAGTCGAGGCCGGCACAAGTATTAAACCAGCATCTGTAGCAACACCGCTTGCACTGCTACTGTATGCAGTGTCTTAGACCGTTGCGCTACTCAGGCGCTGTACAACATGACTGGTCGGGAGTGGGCTACAGTACTACAGTAAGAGCAAAATATATAATAAGAAAAATCTTAGTGTAACAACAGTTTTAGTAAGTAATACTGAAGTCGTGCACAATTATCACTTTCTATTTAGCTTTATGTCACCCATTCATTGTCAGTTCGAGATATAGTAGGACCCAAAAGCATAATCAGTGCTTTAACTCCCCCTTGAGCTGGTCTGGAGCAATGAAGTAGTGACTCAGGGTAACGTACTAAATCCCAAATTACCTCCAAGTAACGCAGCATAATCGCAAAACTTTTAGTGGAGCAACCACTGTAGAAGCTAATAACAATGACACAGTCATGATACTGGTGGTAGAGGTGATGGAATGTCTTTCTCCCTGTGGTACTAGGTCAGGAACCCATCAAGGGCAGCTCTCGTGTAATTTCCATCGGTAGTCAGCACGGGGAGAAGCTGTCAGAGGTGTGCTTGGCAGATCTGAAAGAGAGGCACGATGTTATTTCAAATCGAGTTAAGTCCACTTGACAATTGAACAGATTTCAATCTTCTTCGTGCTGATTATCTGTACAAAATACAGATACTGTAGCAATACAGTACAAACAGATTAAAACACAATATGGAATATAATACAGATACAGATATGCACATGTGGTGGTTTCAAATAATAGTGTTACTACTGGTATCTGGCTCGATTCCTGCATTTCCTGATAATGTCCATCTGATATAACTAGCTAGTAGTTATTGTTCTACAGGCTTTCCTTCTCCTCAATGGTATGCAGATGCTTGACTACTTGATTATTATGTTGTGGCTGTAACATTTCATGGACATTGCACTAGAACAACAACAACTAGCTAGCTTTATCAGATAGACATTTTCAGGAAAAGCAGCAAACAATTATTTTCTAAACTAATGTTAGTCTCAACCAAATGACACGTACATAGACCTATTGCTCTTTTACACAACGTAAAAACCATTAGTTACAGGCTAGCCAGAAAGCTTTAATGCTAGCTAGTTAACCAGCTATGTTATTTCGATAAAAAAATATGCTAGCTAGCATTAGCTTTGTAGCAGTAATGCTATGTGAAAACATTCGTTTTACATTTTTCCTACAATTTTATTTTTAACGCCTTCCTGTAACTTAGAAATTCTGTGAATGCGACATCTCCCTACCATGGAAATGTAGAATGTTTATTAAACTGATGTTAACATTAATTGATGTGGCTCATGCAATGGCTGGGTCGTCACTAGTTACCACAATCACAACGTCATAAACCATAACCCTGCCTATTTCTAAAATGTATCTTATTTTAAACCTATTGAATTACCTGTGATTAGTAAAGAACAGAGTGAAAAGAACTCCAACAGCCCACACTTCCATGCAGAGACGCCAAGCTGTGTAAAAACCCAAATGGATCAGTTTATACAAATCACCAAAGGACTGAGGATAGTGCGGATGAAGAAAGATTGACTGAAGAAGGGAGGTTATAAGTCTTGCACTTGGCTTTAGTTATATCAATACCTTTTGAGGAGGTGTAGCCATTAAGGTGACAGTTTTAGTCACTTGATGGCAGGGGCCTCAACCATGGCAGTTTTCAGGCAATAGAGTACATGACTACCATTAGAAGTACTGAGACTATAGAGAAATAGCACTCCTGGGCTGACTTTTTAATCCATATGGGGACTCAAAGTTTATTATTGGGGACAGGAAAAACTCTGGGCACTCAGGTCACATGGTCAAGAAAAACTCCTGGCCCTATCCTGGTATATGCCACAGGATGTTACACACCCTCCTGTGGGTCAAAGGTGATGCAACACATTTTAGCCAATCTCTTTCTGCCTCAGCCTTATAATTCCCCTTATTCATCTCACAAATTAGCTTTCATTTTCCAGATGTCAGTCAGCAGCCGACCAGAGACGGTAATATTACATATTGTAATTACACATATTGTTGACGAATTGAAAATGTTTTGCTAACAGCCTGTGAAGTTTTTTTATAAGAACAGTATGACATCAAATATTTAATGCTTGACGTGTTCTACACACGACTGGTCACACATACAGTATGTGTCTTTGTGACAGAGTGGCTCCTTTAATGTATAGCAGTGATCTAGAGCATGTTAGACAGCCTCTAATGATTGATGACAGTCCTATGAGACATTACACTGATTAAAGAATGGAACGGGACTGTATAGGGAAGAAAGAGTGTGTGTATCTGTGTGTGTCCATCCGTGCACGTACTGTATGTGTGCTTGTGTGTGTCTGCCGACTGGGTTGAAGGGATTAAGATAAATGTCATGTCAAAGAGAGTCACAACTTTTCTAATTTTGTTTAATACTGTAACATCTTTCAATGTTCCTAGTACATTCATTTGATTCAGGTCATGCTGTAATTGTGGGTGTTGCAAAGCTTTTAGTATGTAACTGCACTTCCTTTCACCATTATGCACCTACAGTAATGATACAAATAATAGAGACAACAGAATAACTTTTTAATATCTCTATCTATGCCAGCTCCGGAAAGATTTTTCTCCTTCTCCAACACAATGAATCCATTGGACAGCTCATAGTTGTTGACAGAATGCTTCACCATGAAGACATTTTCTCTAATTATTTTCTTACAGCAGGGGATAGGGGATCCTTGACAAACACAAGGCCACTGTTAAACAACATCATTATGGCTGCCAGAAACATTCCCATAGCAACATCCTCCTCCCGTCTTTCATGGGCAGCAGAAGGAGGTGAGTTGAGATGTGATCGAGTGTGAGCCATGCGAAACAAAGCAGAGGACTGACAATGTCATGATCCCGAACAATCACCATACACATACAGTTGAAGTCGGAAGTTTACATACACATACAGTTGAACTCGGAAGTTTACATACACTTAGGTTGGAGTCATTAAAATTTGTTTTTCAACCACTCCACAAATGTCTTGTCTTGTTCGTACATGACACAAAAAAAAATTCCAACATTTTTTTTACAGGCAGACTATTTCACTGAATAATTTACTGTATCACAATTCCAGTGGGTCAGAAGGTTACATACACTAAGTTGAGTTTGCCTTTAAAAAGCTTGGAAAATTCCAGAAAATTATGTAATGGCTTTAGAAGCTTCTGATAGGCGAATTGACATAATTTGAGTCAATTGGAGGTGTACCTGTGGATGTATTTCAAGGCCTACCTTCAAACTCAGTGCCTCTTTGCTTGACATCATTGGAAAATCAAAAGAAATCAGGCAAGACCTCAGAAGAAAAAATGCAGACCTCCACACGTCATCCTTGGGAGCAATTTCCAAACGCCTGAAGATACCACATTCAACTGTACAAACAATAGTACGCAAGTATAAACACCATGGGACCACGCAGCCATCATACTGCAGCCATCATACCGCATTCTATCTCCTAGAGATGAATGTACTTTGGTGCGAAAAGTGCAAATCAATCCCAGAACAACAGCAAATAACCTTGTGAAGATGCTGGAGGAAACAGGTACAAAATGATCTACATCCACAGTAAAACAAGTCATATATCGACATAACCTGAAAGGCCGCTCAGCAAGGAAGAAGCCACTGCTCCAAAACCGCCATAAAAAACGCCAGACTGCGGTCTGCAACTGCACATGGGGACAAAGATTGTACTTTTTGGAGAAATGTCCTCTGGTCTGATGAAACAAAATAGAACTGTTTGGCCATAATTACCATTGTGGCAGCATCATGTTGTGGGGGTGCTTTGCTGCAGGAGGGACTGGTGCACTTAACAAAATAGATGGCATCATGAGGAAGAAGATTATGTGGATATATTGAAGCAACATCTCAAGACATCAGTCAGGAGGTTAAAGCTTGATTGCAAATGGGTCTTCCAAATGGACAATGACCGCAAGCATACTTCTAACGTTGTGGCAAAATGGCTTAAGGACAACAAAGTCAAGGTATTGGAGTGGCCATCACAAAGCCCTGACCTCAATCCTATAGAAAATCTGCTGGCAGAACTGAAAAAGTGTGTGCGAGCAAGGAGGCCTACAAACCTGACACAGTTACACCAGCTCTGTCAGGAGGAATGGGCCAAAATTCACCCAACTTATTGTGGGAAGCTGGTGGAAGGCTACCTGAAACATTTGACCCAAGTTAAACAATTTAAAGGCAATGCTACCAAATACTAATTGAGTGTATGTAAACTTCTGACCCACTGGGAATGTGATGAAAGAAATTAAAACTGAAATAAAGCATTCTCTGTACTATTATTCTGACATTTCACATTCTTAAATTAAAGTTGTGACATAAGACAGGGACTTTTTACTAGGATTAAATGTCAGGAATTGTGAAAAACTGAGTTTAAATGTATTTGGCCAAGGTGTATGTAAACTTCCGACTTCAACTGTATATATAAACTGGTGGTCCTTTGTAGCTCAGTTGGTAGAAAATGTTTCTTGTAAAGCCAGGGTAGTGGGTTTGATTCCCAGGACCACCCATATGTAAAATGTCTGTGCGCATGACTGTAAGTCGCTTTTGATTAAAGTGTCTGCTAAATGGTATATATTAGGAGCACATCCTTAGTGGAGAAGCTCATTGAAAAGAAGAAGACCCTGGACAAAGAGCGTACTGGTTTCCTTAGCTGTGTAATTGGATCTGTCAAGTCAGAGATATGTCTTAGCTGTGTGTCTGAGTCTTTGTTTCGGTGGCACGGCTCATGTTGAAAGGAATTAGCTGTTAGCTAGTTCGGCTGTCAACTCCACAGCCTAATGGGGGCGGTTTTAAAGAGCTCTCTAACAGCTCAGTGTAAACACACTGTAATGATGGCTTTCAAGGCAGACTAAACAAACACTACAGTGACCTGGCAGGGGTCAAAAACTAGACTAGACGACTGACTATGCAGCGCAGGACATCAGCAGCATTGCTTCTTTTCTTGAAGCTTTAATCCTTCTCTCTCTCTCAAATGTTCACTCCCTTTTGCTTTCACTCTCTTGTTTACGTTCTCTCATTCTCTTCCTGTCTTTATATGTCTTTCTCTCTTTCCAATCCATCCCATCCTGGTTCAGGACCTCCAGTGGCAGATGAGTGGGTGGGGGGTGGGACTGTGTGTATGGGGGACTTTGTGAGCAGCCTGTGTCTCTGAAGACCAGCCCTTTCCAGAACCTTTCTCCTCTCCAAAGGTGACCTGGGACCTAACCAGGGGATTTGGACCAGGCTGCTGTGTCTGGTGCCAACATAGTGTGCCCTTAGCATTACCCTCCACCCTTGGTGCCAAATCTCTGTGCCCCCTGCTTCGGGTGCAAAGACTCTGTGCTCTATGCCTGTCACAATATGCGCAGTGTTGCCAGGTTAAATTGTACAAAATGCTCTTAGCCTTTGGTATGAAATACGTGTTCTTCCATGTGTTCTCTTTTAGCCTTAGTACACTGTAATACATGAGAGCGGATTTAGAAAAGTAAAACAAATGTAATGTTATGCATCCATAACATAAATGCTCTTTGACTTTTAGATGAAATTCTTTCTGTTGGACTTACTATAGTCTGCAGTGATTAGGCTCTGGCAATATATTGGGTTGTGAAACAGAACACTTGGCAGTGGTTTTCTACCCCTTGAGTGTGTACAGTTGTGCAGGGGTCAATGACAACTCCCCCACAGCTGAAAGCATTGACATTTCCAATACAGAATTAAACTGAGTGGATTTTTCTCTTTTCAAATTACATGTGCAGAAGCTTCAATTATCCCTAAGCTTAGAAACAGTCATTATTGATAGTCTTATTGCTTCTTGTGGTCTTTTTTTAATTAGTGGATCAGAAAGGATGTGAGAAAGTTCAGGGGGTAATATAGAGGGTGCCCTTGAGAAGAGTTGTCTGCCACTTAAAGGACAAAAGAACAGAAGGGGGGATCCCTTGGTGTTGTGCAGGGGTAATGTAGACAAGACATTAAGCCAATTCTCAGACTATTCCTTGTCATCTATTCATCTCTCTCTGAGTGCTTTTCCAGATGGATTGTTGGACCTGTGTCTTAGTCCTATGTGTTTCGCGAAGGAGCCATGGCTTTGCAGACAGTTTTTCCACTGGACAACTGGGCAATGGGAATGCAATAACTGGACTACCTGTTTGGAAGTGAATACAGCGCTAGGGGCTATGGCAACTCATTTCAAGCCTTTGGTTGTCCATCTTTTTCGTTGTCTGATATGATTCCTTTATCGAGGTTAGAAACTTTCCTGAAATTTCAAAAAAAAAATCTGGACTACACAGGGACATGATTTGTCCTGTCTACAGTGTTATGTGTCAACCACAGTGGTGAACTGTGGCTATTGGACCTAGGCCTTCAGCAGGGGAGAAAATCTTCTAAAACATTGTACCAAACTAAAAAATGAAGAAAAACAGAGACCGCACCCACACTGCTTACACAACCTATGGTAGCCCAACGCCATGACTATCACCAAAAACAGTGACCGCACCCACACTGCTTACACAACCTATGGTAGCCCAACGCCATGACTATCACCAAAAACAGTGACCGCACCCACACTGCTTACACAACCTATGGTAGCCCAACGCCATGACTATCACCAAAAACAGTGACCGCACCCACACTGCTTACACAACCTATGGTAGCCCAACGCCATGACTATCACCAAAAACAGTGACCGCACCCACACTGCTTACACAACCTATGGTAGCCCAACGCCATGACTATCACCAAAAACAGTGACATATCAAAGGATGTGAGTTTACCAGGCTCCACGTAGGAGAGCACACGTTTTGATAGAAAGAAAGCAGTCACACCCAGCATGATATTGAAGAATAAGCAGTCCATTCACTCTGACATAATAAGCCAGCAGGTTCCTATCATAAGAATACAAAAACACAACCATTATGCTAATCATTTCTAAAACTAAATGTACAACTATTATTTCCCATTGCAAAGCTCATTATCACGTTCAGCACACAAAGAAACCAATGATCTAACATTTAAATGCAACAATGTTTCACATACATAACACCATTTTCAAAGAAATAGAGAGCTGCAATAAAACAAAACAGTTCCACTTACCAGATGATGATAATTTGAATCTTAACTTGTTGAAAGTTAATCTTGAAAAATTAGCATCAAAATCCATTTCGATAACACCTGCTGTTACTGTAGCCGCCACCAAATACTAGTCTACTACAAAAACTAGCAAGGATAGACCATGGGAAAACTACTGCTCACTATTGCGTAATGACCTGTCTGCCTCCAAGAAGGTAGACGTTTCCATATGTTTTTATAAAAATGGCCCCACCCATTACAAGTCTAAATGTGATTGGTTGATTCCACTGTCACTCCAAAATTCTACTCTCATACAGTTAATGGCAGATGCCTTCTATCGAGCTTCTGAGAGCCCAGTCAATGGTGAGCTATCTAGCTAGATTTATCTCCCCAGAGATTACCAAAGAAAAATTCTGCTTAATTTTTTTTTCTCCTCAGTTTTCACCCTTTCATTAAAATATTATTGAAAAGAGAAAATATAAATGAACATGTCATTTCTCTGAAGACGTAGAAGGCCTTGACGGTTCCCCACTGGTCAACCATACAATAAACAGAACAACCCTTTCTGTCAGGTTCTAGGAAATGTTTTATTTGATGAGCAGTTTTCAGACAAGGTTCTCACATTCAAGATGTTCCAAATTTCTTCCAGGCTTACATCATGTCCTTGAGATTGCTAAAGCCTATGACATCACCTCTTGCTGCTCCCGTCTGGCTACTTTTAGGTAACAGTCATCTTAGCGAAGATGTTGTCAAGCCACTTAGCAAATATGTTTGTGTTGTGTGTTTTCTTGTGTGTGCGTTTCTCATCTACCCGAGAGAACTTTGGATGGGACGTCACCCAGGTTTCACTGCTTTTAACCTTACATATATAGGTCGCCTGTCAAGGGTGTTAGCTAGCGGAACGGTTGAAGTCCTGCGAGCATCAGCAGTTTGTGGTTCGCTCGAGAACATTACCGAGAGTAAGTGCCTTCAAATGAGACCTGGGAGGTGACTCACGAGCAAACCCCCACTTTTAAAATTCACACTGATAGATATGGTGTCAGTGAAATGAACTATTGCTGTGTAGGCGAGTGCAAAACATATGGTAAGTTATGGAGGGCTTTTTCTTTCCCTTGCTTAGAGCCCTAGATGTTAATGGTGCATAATGTTCCTATTTATCTGGGGCAACATTTATCTGGATCAGCGGGAAGGGAAGACGCATCATGGAGTCTGAGGGAATGCGTTCTCTTTTTCTGCTACTATAGAGATCTCTGGAGATAACAATGCAAACATTACAATGTGTCATTATGTTACATTTCCTGCCCTAGCATATCCGGTTACACGGACTGAATCTATCCTGGGTCGACTGTATCATATGTTTTATATGAAGACTCAAGCCTCTTGGCCCCCTTTGCCATCAATATCAAAGTTATAATGAGAGAAAAATGTCTTTATAAAAGTACAAAAACCTTTGACTAGGGAACTACCCTCCTACAGTGCATTTGGAATGTATTCAGACCCCTTCACTTTTTCCACATTTTGTTACGTTACAGCCTTATTCTAACATTGATGGAAAGAAATATTCTCATTAATCTACACACAATACCCCATATTGACGAAGTGAAAACAGGATATTTACATTAGTATTCAGACCCTTTTCTATGAGACTCGAAATTGAGCTAAGGTGCATCCTGTTTCCATTGATCATCCTTGAGATGTTTTTACAACTTAATTGGAGTCCAGCTGTGGTCAATTCAATTGATTGGACATGAGAGGCACACACCTGTCTATATAAGGTCACACAGTTGACAGTGCATGTCAGAGAAAAACCAAGCCATAGGTTGAAGGACTCTTCCTAGAGCTGGCCAGGGTCCCCAGGCAAACAGTGGCGTCCATCATTCTTAAATGGAAGAAGTTTGGAATCACCAAGAGAGCTGGCCACCCAGGCAAACTGAGAAATCGGGGGAGAAGGGCCTTGGTCAAGGGAGATGACCAAGAACCCGATGGTCACTGTCAGAGCTCCAGAGGTTGTCTGTGAAGATGGGAGAACCTTCCAAAATGACAACCATCGATACAGCACTCCACCAATCAGGCCTTTATGGTAGGGTGGCCAGACTCCTCAGTACAAGGCAACTGACACCTAACACCTGGCACCTGAGTTTGCCAAAGGCACCTAAAGGTCTCTGACCATGAGAAACAACATTCTCTGGTCTGATGAAACCAAGATTGAACTCTAGACCTGAATGCCAAGTATCACATCTGGAGGAAACCTGGCACCATCCCTGAGGTGAAGCATGGTTGTGGCAGAATCATGCTGTGGGGGCTGTTTTTCAGTGGCAGGGACTGGGAGACTAGTCAGGGTCGAGGAAAAGATGAATGGAGCAAAGTACAGAGAGATCCTTGATGAAATCCTGCTCCAGAGCGCTCAGGACCTCAGACTGGGATGAAGGTTCACCTTCCAACTGGACAATGACCCTTCGGGACAAGTCTCCGAATGTCCTTGAGTCGCCCAGCCAGAGCCCGGGCTTGAACCCGATCGAACATCTCTGAAGAGAACTCAAAATAGCTGTGCAGCAATGCTCCCCATCCAACATGACAGATCTTGAGAGGATATGCAGAAAAGAATGGGAGAAACTCTCCAAATACAGGTGTGCCAAGCTTGTAGCGTCATACCCAAGCAGACTTGAGGCTGCAATCGCTGCCAAAGGTGCTTCAACAAAGTACTGAGTAAAGGGTCTGAATTGTAGTCGGGAGACAGAAAAGATTTGGCATGGGTCCACAGATCCTCAAAAGGTTTTACAGCTGCACCATCGAGAGCATCCTGACGGGTTGCATCACTGCCTGCTATGGCAACTGCTCGGCCTCCGACCGCAAGGCACTACAGAGGGTAGTGCGCACGGCCCAGTACATCACCGGGGCCAAGCTTCCTGCAATCCAGGACCGCTATACCAGGCGGTGTCAGAGGAAGGCCCTAAAAATGGTCAAAGACTCCAGCCACCCTAGTCATAGACTGTTCTCTCTGCTACCGCATGGCAAGCGGTACCGGAGCGCCAGGTCTAGGTCCAAGAGCCTTCTAAATAGCTTATACCCCCAAGCCATAAGACTCCTGAACAGCTCATCAAATGGCTACCCAGACTATTTGCATTGCCACCTCCCCCCTTCTACGCTGCTGCTACTCTCTGTTATTATCTATGCGTAGTCATTTTAATAACTCTACCTACATGTACATATTACCTCAATTACCTCGACACCGGTTCCCCCACACATTGACTCTGTACCGATACCCCCTGTATATAGCACCACTATTGTTATTTACTGCTGCTCTTTAATTATTTGTTAATCTTATCTCTTGCTTTTGTTTGGTGGGGGGGGGTATTTTCTTAAAACTGGTTAAGGGCTTGTAAGTAAGCATTTCACTGTAATGTCTACATGTGTTGTATTCGGTGCATGTGACAAATACAATGTTATTTCATTTGATTTGAATGATTATGTCAATTTTGATATTTCAATTTTTTTTTTTACATTTGCAAAAATCTTTCAAAAACTGTTTTTGCTTTGACATTATGGGGTATTGTGAGTAGAATGATGAGGGGGAAAACTATGTAATCAATTTTAGAATAAGGCTGTAAAATTTCAAAATGTGGGAAAAGTCAAGGTGTCTGATAAATTTCCGAATGCACTGTATATCATCTAATGAACACATATTGTACGGAGTAGTCATATCTAACAGACCAATTAGAGGAAGAGTCTATTATGCTAGATCGTGCCCCTACTGAGCTCATGTGTATTAGATCAGAGCAGCTTTACAGATCTTAATCTCACATGGATATACAGATGTATGTAAGTTAAATATCTGTAGTAGCTGTCAGGCGATCCAGGTGATGTAAAGATTTTGGGGATGACATGGTTCTGGCTTTGAGCTGAAACCTGTAACACTGTATAACCTATGTCATGTTCCAAGGATGCTGCCTGTAGGGATATTCAGAACAATCTATTGTTATAAAAATCTATCTCTGTCCGATACTGTTCGGCACCTCAACACACACACGAGGGTAAGTGTACCTCCATAATCTGACAGATGTGCTTAGGAAAACAAGGATGTAAGGAAATGCATCACATCACTGATGGAGTGGATTTTTCTGCTGGTGTGTAAGGCCTTGTTGAACCTGCCTGGGAGCAGCAAATCAAGTGGACCAAAACCGAGAGAGAAGAGGAACCTGAGGGAAATTGTTAAACTAACCGGGGATTTATTTTAGACTTATCCGTTTTGTGATAAGGTCCTAAATAAGAAATTACTTCTATTTAAACAGGCAAGAGATTACAAAGGTTCCCCTTCCAGGAGATGAATGATGTGTTTTTGCCACTTCCCAATCATATTGGACTGTTGACTTCTGGGTTCAAAGTCACTCAAGCCTGAGATTTATAGAATCTCACCAGTATTGGACTGTGTGAATCAGATATTCAAAGTTAGGGTAACGAAACAAAAACAAGGATGTATTATTCTCAGGTACTGGAGAGGAAAGACAAAGTAATGAAGCAGGTTCATGGGTGTCAGAGCTGTTGTCAGAACAATTTACACCTTGCATCTGGGGAACACAATTACCTTCTGACCTTTAAACACTGAGCCCCCTATTGACCCCAGTCCTACTTCCTGTTCGGGGTCAGTGTAGCTCCAGTATTCCTGCACATTGCTTGTAGCAATGAAGGGAGGCTCTGATTGTAATGCAATTCTAACATTTTCAGAGAGCAGTTCAAATAATTAGGAACCAGAAAGAACTGAGAAATTAATGAATTCCAAAGTATTTCCTGTATGTGACTTTACTCTTCACCCTTAGCCAGTCCATAGTTGACATGTGCCTCGCTGGACACCACAGCCATGACTCATAATGCAGACTCAGAGACGGACCCATCAACCTGATCCTCTGTTTAAGTGAAACATCACTCTTGGAATAGAAGCTGCAACCTCCACCATGTTGCCAGAGTAATGAGGTGTGTGATGACATATTGGATGCTTTATCTTATCTTAGAATCAATGCTACAGACGAAAAAAAGAAAAGAAGTGGAATTAATGATGCAAGAAATTTAAAGAGCAGGGAGAGCATACTTTGGGGGAGAAGGGATTTAAGGGAAGTAGTATTGTGTTTTTATGAGTTGTACTAAGTGTGTCATTGCTTCCCATCACTGCTACCATCCTCCTCCAGTGGTTTGTGCACCTCAGCTGTCAATCACTCGTTTTTATTCTGTCTGTCCACGGCTACTCTGGCCACATGCAAATATGGATTGTGAAGAGGTGTCAAACAAGAAAGAAAGAAAGAAAGAAAGAAAGAAAGAAAGAAAGAAAGAAAGAAAGAAAGAGAAAGATCCGAGAATTTGGATACTGCTTATATTTTTTATTCAGCCCTTAATTGTCTGTTTTCGGCTGAATAAAAAATACGTATGGCAGAACAATGAGACCGCCTTGGGGAGCAACCTTAGATTAATTGGAGAGATAGTAACCCACTGACAGTAATATTTATGTATTTGTTTACTGTTCGATGAATAATAATGAGCCTTCTTGCTTGAAGATCCCCAGTCACTCATTAGTTCCGGTGTAAAACTTGTTATGGATGTGAATATGGAAGTAGCTAAAGCAGCAGTTTTGCATTTGAGCAGTGGGTAGTTACTAATAGGGTTGGCAAAGCTATCGGTAATTTACCAAAGTTACCAGAATCTTCAGTAATTTTGGTAATTAACAGAAAATGTATGGCAATCTATCGTAACTTTGGTAATTTATACTTGAATAACTTTTTTAAAATGTATTCATATATTGTATTCATTTATTATATCTGTGTCCATATTGTTCATGAGTTTGTAGTAGATAGACCATATGGTTGAAGAGAAAATCAACAATGGCAAAATGTTCAATTTAATTCACTCTTCCAACTATTGACTGCCACCAGTTTGATGCCAATACATTGACTACAAATACATATTGACATAGTAAAATAAATAGAAGTTTATAAATCAAAATGAATAATATTTCATTCTGAAACCCTCAGATTAAACACCAATGGTATTCACTAAATGTATTATTTAAATGTATGTTCATGTTTTACAGCTTTGTCATTCTTTTTTAAAATTGATTTCATATATTTTACATGTGAAAAGGCCACACAGAGGGCCATAGATTATTGCAGAAACCTGTGATAATCTGAAGTACCCAAAAGGGACACTAGATATCTTGTGTTAGATTACATAAAATTCTTGAAAGACACCAACATTTTGTTAGTTTACTGGTAAACTTAAATAGTTTCCAGAAATGTTTTTAAAGTAAACGAAATCTGAACTAAGACAAAAAACTAAAATTGGAAAACAACTTAGTAAAATAAAATAAAAATGTAAAACAAAAATACTGAAACTATCTTTGACTGCAAAACGAACTAAAATAAAATGAAAACCATATAAATTATATTTAGTTTTGTTCTTCTCAACTTTGGGCAAAAATCTAATGGGGTTTTCAAGCTTTTTTTCGAATTGGGTTTTCAAGCTTCTGAATAATTGCTGCCAGTAGATGCCGATGTTTTAAATAGGCCTAGCTTGTGCATCAGTATCACTTGCTTTCAGTAGCTAACAGGGAAGAAATTCTTGGGCAAGCAGGGAGTGTGACAGAGCCAAGCTAGAACAGCTTGTGAAGTTGCTGGAGCCGTTCACAAATCCACACTGACCAACTTGCTGACCAGTGACTGTGCCAAACTAAAGCAGCTTGTGAGGTTGCTGAAGCCATTCAGAATCCATACCGACCAACTTCAAACTGCCAGCCAGAAGCTGTCTGATGTGGTGCCCCGTGCCTTCTCCACCTTGAGGTACACTTGTAGTCAACTACTGTTGCAAAACAGTTGGCACAGGTCCTCCTGAAGTCACTGCGTGGGCGCTTCGCATGCATACTGAATCCTCTGGAAACTTTGATCCAACCTCTGCAGCAGCTTGCCTGTATGTCTCTGGCACTTCGCTCAACAGAGATCGAGCCACTGATGAGGAAAACAGAGTAATTTGTGCTTCAGCAAATCAGAGTACAGCCGTGGAGCAGCAGGACCCCAGGAAGATGCCAGCAAGCATCTCGGCCACAGTGCTTTGAAAATATAGGTTCCTCGCATCGAAGATTGTATGAGGTCACTGTCTTGCCGGAGGGTCAACCTGGCCAGGCATTAAGTGCACTGTGTGATCTGTGGAAATACCTGAAAGAGGTAAAGGGCGGCATGTTTACAGAGTCACCTCTCCAGTTCTGGCAGACAAGGATGGCTGTTTTCCAAAGCTGTGTCTTGTGGCACTGGGTCTGATTTCTGCCCCTGCATCCCAAGTGTTCCTGGAGACAATATTATCTGTCTGTGGACAACTGTCATCAGTCTTGAGAAACCGAATGACCACCTCTTTAGAACACAGTCTTCTTGAAGATAAACCAGAAAATCTTGTTTAGTTGAACAGAAACACACACACACACAAGCTGGCTGGCTGTGAACTGATAGATGTGTGAGGAAGTGTTGTATTGCTTATGTTTTTGCTGTTGTTGCAGCTATTTGAAGGGGTTAGTCAGTGATACATGTATATATTACATAAAATAAAATAAAATTGTATTTGTCTCATGCGCTGAATACAGTAGGTGTAGACTTTATGGTGAATTGCTTTCTTAGGAGCCCTAGTAACACGAGGAATAAAATAACATACACGAGAATTAAGCAATATACAGGGAGTACCAGTACTAGATCAATGTGCAGAGGTAAGCAGTAAACATAACATGTCAAATGTGCCATGACATAACTTGCTGTTTTTTCCTCTGCTTCTGTCAGGGGAAGGTACTTGATTCTTCTTAGATCTTCTAATGTTAAAACAGCATTGGATTAGTGTAAACATGGGCAAGAGAGTTTCCTTCCACCATATTTTTTCCCACCATAAGTCACATTAAGATTGATTTATGATTTAAACCTAACCAAACCGTTTTTTAAAATGTAAACTTTCTTTAACTGGGCGAGTCAGTTAAGAACCAATTCTTATTTACAATGACGACCTACACCGCCCTATGGGACTCCCAATCACGGCTGGTTGTGATACAGCCTGGATTTGAACCAGGGTGTCTGTAGTGATGCCTCTAGCACTGAGATGTAGTGCCTTAGACCTCTGTTCCAATCGGGAGCCCTGGTTCAGATCCAGGCTGTATGTCCTGGCATGGGAGTAGTATGGAGTCCTTTAGTGGCCAAAAGCCTGTGTTAGCATGGACAGTGTCAATGAGGATTTTCGCCATTTTGATTTAGTCAACTGGGCAGGACTTTCAACTTCATTGGTTGATCCCTTACCTGGTTGGCATGACCTGGTACTCCCTGTATATTGCTTCATTCTCGTGTATGTCATGACATCAGTCGGGATCAGCCAATGAATTTTACTTGTGAAGAAGAAAAATTACTTTCAAGATGGAGATAGACTCAATGGTTCTGCCCATGCTCTCACAGACTCCACCATGACACAGATACAGAGATGTTATGCATATCCAAGCTTATGGTCCTTGCCATCACCTTATGTATTACTGACCCCGAGTGGCAAGAAGTGGCACCCCCCCAAAATGATGGGCCTACAACACATAAATGGCCCCCCACAGTGACCGTATGTACATATCCCAACCAGAAGCAATGGATTACAGGCATCATCTGCACTGATCTAGAGCTGCCGCTTTCAAGGACCGGGACAATAACCCAGACGCGTATAAGAAATCTCGCTCGGCCTCCGGCGAACCATCAAACAGGCAAAGTGTCAATACAGGAATAAGATTGAATACTACTACACCGGCTCTGATGCTCACCAGATGTGGCAGGGCTTGCAAACTATCAAGGATTGCAAAGGGAAACCCAGTGCCCAGTGACGGGAGCCTACCAGACAAGTTAAATCCTTTCTATGCTCACTTTGAGGCAAGCAACACTGAACCACTCGTGAGAGCACCAACTGTTCTGGACAACTGTGTGATCACACTCTCCATAGCCGATGTAAGACCTTTAAACAGGTTAACATACACAAGGCCACATTCTAAAACCATTTTTCAAGACTAGGCCAACGAAAGAGAAACATAGACATAACATTGAACATTTAAAAACGCTTAGCTCTCCCAGCTGATGGGACCCCCCAGGCGTACTCGGAGCATGCGCTGACCAACTAGAAAGTGTTTTCACTGATATTTTCAACCTTTCCCTGACCCAGTCTGTGATACCTACATGTTTCAAGCAGATCCCCATAGTCCATGTGCCCAAGAACGCCAAGGTAACCTGTCAGACAACGCCTCTTCCCCCTCAGGAGGCTGAAAATATAGTGGCTGCATCACTGCTTGGTATGGCAACTGCTTGGCATCCGATCGCAAGGCGCTACAGAGGGTAGTGTTTAAGGCCCAGTACATCACTGGGGCCGAGCTCCTTGCCATCCAGGATCTCTATACCAGGCGGTGTCATAGGAAGACCCTAAAAATGATCAAAGACTTCAGCCACCCAAGTCATTGACTTATCTCTGCTACCACATGGCAAACGGTACAGATGCACCAAGTCTGAAATCAACAGGACCCTGAACAGCTTCTACCCCAAGCCATAAAACTGCTGAATAGTTAGTCTGGGTAGCTATTAGGTCTGACCCCATTTAGTCGACTGGTCGATTTTTTTTGGTTGACACGTTGTTGGTCGACTGCTTGTTAGTTGTGGTACTGCATTGGGCTACTGCCTTGGGCTTTACCTAGTAACATCATCAGCAGAAGCAGAAATTAACTCTTCATGGTCCTTTTTGTATCACATTGTTGTAAGACAAATGCTAATACTAGTTTTACATCAGTTCAAGCCCACAGTACAGTTCAGTCATGAGGGAGATTGGCAAGTATTCAGACCCCTTGACTTTTTCCATATTTTGTTAGGTTACAGCCCCCATCTAAATCCATCCGGACCTGTCCCGTCAGTTCCTGGTAGGAATACTAAGAAAAACAAAAACTAGAGCACAGGAAACACGGGAACACAATGTTAGGACTTGACGGGACAAGACGAACTGGCAACAGACAAAACGCAGGTATAAATACACAGGGGATAATGAGGGGAGACACCTGGTGGCGGGTGGAGACAAGCACAAAGACAGGTGAAAGAGATCAGGGTGTGTCAATTTTGGGAGTTTTTCCCATTCCTCCCCGCAGATCCTCTCAAGCTGTCAGGTTGGATGGGGAGCGTCACTGCACAGATATTTTCAGGTCTCTCCAGAAATGCTTGATCGGGTTCAAGTACGGGCTCTGGCTGGGCCACTCAAGGACATTCATGGACTTGTCCTAAAGCCGCTCCTGTGTTGTCTTCGCTGTGTGCTTAGGATCGTTGTGTTGTTGGAATGTGAACCTTCGCCCCAGTCTGAGGTCTTGAGTGCTCTGGATCAGGTTTTCATCAAGGATCTCTCTGTACTTTGCAAGTCTCCCAATCCCTGCCGCTGAAAAAAAACAAGGCATGATGCTGCCACCACCATAACTTCACCGTAGGTTTTCTCCAGACGTGACGCTTGGCATTCAGGCCAAAGTGTTTAATCTTGGTTTCATTAGACCAGAGAATCTTGTATCTCATGGTCTGAGAGTCTAGGTGCCTTTTGGCAAACATAGCGGGCTGCCTTGCCTTTTATTGAGGAGTGGCTTCTGTCTGGCCACTCTACCATAAAGGCCTAATTGGCGGAGTGCTGCAGAGATGGTTGTCCTTCTGGAAGGTTCTCCCATCTCCTCAGAGGAACTCTGGAGTTCTGTCAGAGTGACCATCGGGTTCTTGGTCACCTTTCTAACCAAGGCCCTTCTTCCCCGATTGCTCAGTTTCGCCGGGCAGCCAGCTCTAGGAAGAGTCTTGGTGATTCAAAACTTCTTCCATTTAAGAATGATGGAGGCCACTGTGTTCTGGGTGATATTCAATGCTGCAGGATTGTTTTGGTACCCTTACCCAGATCTGTGCCTCGACCGTATATAGACTGGTGTGTCCCTTTCCAAATAATGTCCAATCAATTGAATTTACCACAGGTGGACTCCAAGGAAGTTGTAGAAACATCTCAAGGATGATCAATGGAAACAGGCTGCATCTGAGTCTTATAGGAAAGGGTCTGTGTACTTAGGTATTTAAGTTTTTTGTTTCTAATAAATTTGCAAACATTCCCAAAAACCTGTTTTCGCTTTGTCATTATGGGGTATTGTGTGTAGATTTCTGAGGAAATTGTTTTATTTCAATCCATTATAGAATAAGGCTGTAACGTAACAAAATGTGGATAAAGTCAAGGTGTCTGAATACTTTCCGAAGACCCTGTATGTATGTAAAGGTGTCACTGTTAGATGAACAATTTTCCTCTCTGACAATTGGCCAACTGTGACATTTAAAGAGTCTCGGGGAGTATGACATCATGCTCTTTGTACAGTAACAAGGAAAAATATGTTGGGTTTGGGACTTGGTTTGGTTTTATGGTGTTACATATTCCGGATGTGTAGGCCAACAGGTTCATTATTTTAAAAGCACTGCACCTCAGGGCTGTTATCCTCAATTGTCATCTGTCTGCGACGCTCTTGTGTACAACTACATATAGTTGATGCTAGATAGCTAGTGATCTGGCAATGTTGTAAATTGTCTGATTAACTGTTGTTGAACACCCTACCTCAATTGCCCTCTGTTTAACACCAAACCGCCATTGTCCTCTGTTCTATTGGTGAACTTGCAGTCACTGGAGAACAAACTGGATGAGCTCTGTTCAAGACTATCCTATCAACAGGACCTGAAAAACTGTAATATCATGTTGCTCAGAGTCGTGGCTGAATGAGGACATGGATAATATATACTACTGTTACATAGTTTGGGATCACTTCAAAATGTCCTTGCTTTTGAAAGAAAGCACCTTTTTTGTCCATTAAAATAACATCAAATTGATCAGAAATACAGTGTAGACATTGTTAATGTTGTAAATGACCATTGTAGCTGGAAACAGCTGATTTATTTATAGAATATCTATGGAATATCTAATATCTAGCGAATGCTAAACTACAGGACTGTTTTGCTAACAGACTGAAATATGTTCTGGGATTCAACTGATAACTTTGAGCAGTTTCACATCAGTCACTGGCTTCATTAATAAGTGCATCAACGACGTCGTCCCCACAGTGACCGTACATACATGTACTGGTGGTACGTGGGTCAGCTGTTTGTTCACCCGCACCCACCCGCAATTGCTAATAACCCATCCGGTCACAGTTGTGGCTACTTTGCGTGATGTATTGTTGTCTCTACCTTCTTGCCCTTTGTGCTGTTGTCTGTGCCCAATAATATTTATACCCTGTGCTGTTGCCATGTTATGTTGCTACCATGTTGTTGTCATGTTGTGTTGCTGCCATGCTATGTTGTTGTCTTAGGTCTCTCTTTATGTAGTGTTGTGTGTGGGGTCCTATATTTTCATTTAATTATTTAAAAAAAACTTCATCCAATCCCAAACCCCATCCCCGCAGGAGGCCTTTTGCCGTTAACCAAACTACATTTGATTTATCATTTTACTGCAAGAAATGCTTAATTCTGCAGGAGATAT
This sequence comes from Oncorhynchus nerka, assembly GCF_034236695.1. Taxonomy (NCBI): domain Eukaryota; kingdom Metazoa; phylum Chordata; class Actinopteri; order Salmoniformes; family Salmonidae; genus Oncorhynchus; species Oncorhynchus nerka. The sequence goes on along the minus strand of NC_088423.1, from coordinate 38,052,391 downwards.
TATTAAGGCTATGTGAGAGATTATAGACCTACAGTCAGTGTCCCGTTTTCAGTTTCCATTTAACCCATCTAGACAGTAGGATACAGTTCCCTTGACATGCCATAGGCCTATTTGAAGTCCCGTCCTGTTACTGTCGAATTTGTACAGCGCCTCACAATCATCACACACAACATAGCCGGCACTGCTATCATCCTCTTTTACCACTACACCAAATATTTTCCAAACATTACTTTCCTGGCCCTCCCTTCTCTTTTGTGTTCAACTCTCCTATTGCAGCTTTTGTCTTATTAAATTAAACTTCAACAATATCCTTTTTGCCTCCATGGATTGACGTTAGCTTTTTCTGACCATTCCCAAAAACATTATTTGGCGATTGGCTGTGTAGGCTATTTGGCACACACGTACAGTTAAGACCTAAAGTTTAGGCTTATCCACTAATACCAGATAGCCTAATATAATGAAAGAAAAACCTCAATAAAGCCTATATGAATTGCACAATAATTATACATTTATGGATTTTTTTAAGGTATTGTTTCTCTTTATTCAACCTGCCCACCACCCACCCTCCCTTCAGCCACACATTATTAAATGACCCTAAACCCGTTGAGTCAACCCACACATCACTAGTACATACCCCAAGCCATGGATTACAGGCAAAATATGAGCTAAAGGCTAGAGCTGCCGTTTTCAAGGAGCTGGACACTAATACGGACGTTTATAATCCAGCTACAACCTCCGACAAGCCATCAAACAGGCAAAGCATCAATATAGGACTAAGATTGAATCCTATTATGCCGTCTCTGATACTAGACGGATGTGGCAAAGTAAACACACTATCACGGGTTACAACGGGAAACCCAGGTGCAAGCCACCCCTAGCGACACGAGCCTAGCAGACAAGCTAAATGCCTTCTATGCTCACTTCGAGGCCATCAAAACTGAACCATTCATGATAGCACCAGCTGTTCCAGACAACTGTGTGATCTCGCTCTCCATAGCCGCTGTGAGTAAGACCCTTTAAACTTGATACACATGGGAAACTGTTGAGCGTGAAAAACCCAGCAGCATTGCAGTTCTTGAAACAAACCAGTGCGTCTGGGACCTACTACCATACCCCATTCAAAGGCACTTAAATATTTTGTCTTGCCCGTTCACCATCTTTTTATTTCACCTTTATTTAACCGGGTAGTTAAATTGAGAACAAGTTCTCATTTACAATTGGAGTAAAACAAGAGTGGAGTAAAACAAACATACAGTCAATCATGTTTTTTCTTTCTACATACAGTAGAAAAATAAGTCTATATACAATGTGAGCAAATGAGATGAGATAAAGGAGGTAAAGGGGAAAAAAGGCCATGGTGGCGAAGTAAATACAATATAGCAAGTAAAACACTGGATTGGTAGATTTGCAGTGGAAGAATGTGCAAGGTAGAGATAGAAATAATGGGATGCAAAGGAACAAAATAAATAAATACAGTAGGGGGAGAGATGGTTGTTTGGGCTAAATTATAGATGGGCTGTGTACAGGTGCAGTAATCTGTGAGCTGCTCTGACAGCTGGTGCTTAAAGCTAGTGAGGGAGATAAGTGTTTCCAGTTTCAGAGATTTTTGTAGTTCGTTCCAGTCATTGGCAGCAGAGAACTGGAAGGAGAGGCAGACAAAGGAAGAATTGGTTTTGGGGGTGACCAGAGAGAAATACCTGCTGGAGCACGTGCTACAGGTGGGTGCTGCTATGGTGACCAGCGAGCTGAGATAAGGGGGGACTTTACCTAGAAGGGTCTTGTAGATGACCTGGAGCCAGTGGGTTTGGCGACGAGTATGAAGTGAGGGCCAGCCAACGAGAGCGTACAGGTTGCAGTGGTGGGTAGTATATGGGGCTTTGGTGACAAAACGGATGGCACTGTGATAGACTGCATCCAATTTATTGAGTAGGGTATTGGAGGCTATTTTGTAAATTACATCGCCGAAGTCGAGGATCGGTAGGATGGTCAGGCCCTCCGATTTGACACACTGAACTCTATCAGGGAAATAGTTGGTGAACCAGGCGAGGCAATCATTTGAGAAACCAAGGTTATCGAGTCTGCCGATGAGGATGTGGTGATTGACAGAGTCGAAAGACTTGGCCAGGTCAATGAATACGGCTGCACAGTATTGTTTCTTATCGATGGCGGTTAAGATATCGTTTGGGACCTTGAGCGTGGCTGAGCTGCACCCATGACCAGCTCTGAAACCAGATTGCATAGCGGAGAAGGTATGGTGGGATTCGAAATGGTCGCTAATCTGTTTGTTGACTTGGCTTTCGAAGACCTTAGAAAGGCAGGGTAGGATAGATATAGGTCTGTAGCAGTTTGGGTCAAGAGTGTCCCCCCCTTTGAAGAGGGGGATGACTGCAGCTGCATTCCAATCTTTGGGAATCTCAGACGACACGAAAGAGAGGTTGAACAGGCTAGTAATAGGGGTTGCAACAATTTCAGCAGATAATTTTAGAAATAAAGGGTCCAGATTGTCTAGCCTGGCTGATTTGTAGGGGTCCAGATTTTGCAGCTCTTTCAGAACATCAGCTGATTGGATTTGGGAGAAGGAGAAATGGGGAAGGCTTGGGCGAATTGCTGTGGGGGTGCAGTGCTGTTGACCGGGGTAGGGGTAGCCAGGTGGAAAGCATGGCCAGCCGTAGAAAAATGCTTATTGAAATTCTCAATTATAGTGGATTCATCGATGTTGACAGTGTTTCCTATCCTTAGTGCAGTGGGCAGCTGGGAAGAGGTGTTCTTATTCTCCATGGACTTTGCAGTGTCCCAGAACTTTTTTGAGTTTGTGTTGCAGGAAGCAAATTTCTGCTTGAAAAAGCTAGCCTTGGCTTTTCTAACTGCCTGTGTATATTGGTTTCTAGCTTCCCTGAAAAGTTGCATATCACGGGGGCTGTTCGATGCTAATGCAGAACACCATAGGATGTTTTTGTGTTGGTTAAGGGCAGTCAGCTCTGGAGAGAACCAAGGGCTATATCTGTTCCTGGTTCTACATTTCTTGAATGGGGCATGCTAATTTTTAGATGGTGAGGAAGACATTTAAAAAAAAAAAAACAGGCATCCTCTACTGACGGGTTGAGATCAATATCCTTCCAGGATACCCCGGCCAGGTCGATTAGAAAGGCCTGCTCGCTGAAGTGTTTCAGGGAGCATTTGACAGTGATGAGTGGAGGTCGTTTGACCGCTGACCCGGATGCATGCAGGCAATGAGGCAGTGATTGCTGAGATCTTGGTTGAAAACAGCAGAGGTGTATTTGGAGGGCAAGTTGCTTAGGATGATATCTGAGGGTGCACGTGTTTACGGCTTTGGGGTGGTACCTGGTAGGTTCATTGATCATTTGTGTGAGATTGAGGGCATCAAGCTTAGATTGTAGGATGGCTGGGGTGTTAATCATGTTCCAGTTTAGGTCGCCTAGCAGCACGAGCTCTGAAGATAGATGGGGGCAATCAGTTGACATATGGTGTCCAGAGCACAGCTGGGGGCAGAGGGTGGTCTATAGCAGGCAGCAACGGTGAGAGACTTGTTTTTAGAGAGGGGGATTTTTAAAAGTAGAAGTTCAAATTGTTTGGGTACAGACCTGGATCGTAGGACAGAACTCTGCAGGCTATCTTTGCAGTAGATTGCAACACCGCCCCCTTTTGCCGTTTTGTCTTGTCTGAAAATGTTGTAGTTAGGGATGAAGATTTCAGAATTTTTGGTGGTCTTCCTAAGCCAGGATTCAGACACGGCTAGAACATCCGGGTTGGCAGAGTGTGCTAAAGCAGTGAATAAAACAAACTTAGGGAGGAGGCTTCTAATGTTAACATGCATGAAACCAAGGCTATTACGGTTACAGAAGTAATCAAAGGGAGCGCCTGGGGAATTGGAGTGGAACTAGGCAATGCGGGGCCTGGATTCACCCCTACATCACCAGAGGAACAGAGGAGGAGTAGGATAAGGGTACGGCTAAAAGCTATGAGAATTGGTCATCTAGAAGGTCCGGAACAGAGAGTAAAAGGAGGTTTCTGGGGCAATAAAATAGCTTCAAGGTATAATGTACAGACAAAGGTATGGTAGGATGTGAATACAGTGGAGGTAAACCTAGGTATTGAGTGATGATGAGAGAGATATTGTCTCTAGAAACATCATTGAAACCAGGTGATGTCATATCATGTGTGGGTGGTGGAACTGAAAGGTTGGATAAGGTATAATGAGCAGGGCTAGAGGCTCTACAGTGAAATAAGCCAATAAACACTAACCAGAACAGCAATGGACAAGGCATATTAAGGAGAGGCATGCTTAGTTGAGTGATCATAAGGATCCAGTGAGTAGTGAGGTTGGTTGGGGTCATTGCGATTCAGACAGCTAGCCGGGCAATCGGTAGCAAGCTAGCATAGGATGGAGGTCTGTTTTTAGCCACCTCGTGCGTTTCCGTCGGTAGATTAGTGTGGTAGAGGGGATCAATCCAATTGGCAAAATAGATATAGTTATAGTGACCCAAGAAAAATTGTTCGATAGACCTATTCAGATAGCAGATAGCAGATGGGCATTCAGGTAACGTCGTGACGGAGGGGCCAGTTGGATAACTCCCTCGGGCAGATAACGTCGGTAGTCCCGTCGTGAAGGTCCGGTGGGGCCTTCCAGTCTACCCAGTCTACCTGCATTGACCCTTTTTTGCACTTACTCTCTTGCACTGACTCTATGCCCCCTTCTGGACTCTACCCACACACTCACACATACTTACACTGACAGCCCAACACACACACACACACACACACACACTTGATACTCCCACACACAATTTCACACTCACCATATATGCTACTGTCTCTTATATATATATTTGCCTAGTCACTTTGCCCCTACTTATATGCAATATTCCCTCTTTTTTTTCCAGCACAGAGCACATTGTTGGTCTGCTGAGCACAAACTTGAAAATTCTGTGAAACTTTCAGCACCTGTTTACTATGAACACTGCCTGTATTGTGCCCACTTTAAGTTACAGTTTTAACAGTGGCCAAATAGGCTAGTTGATAATAATGTAGGCCTAATAGAGTGGCTTACCATAAAAAAACAATGGAGAAAATCCATCCCAAAACATTTTAACATGTAAATAGCTATTGAAATAGTTCTACGATACAGTCTACAGTAGCAGCCAATGTGTGGTGTTCAATGTAGGCCTACATTCAATGAGACTTTTGAAAACATGCATGGCTTGACATTAACCTGTTTAGCCACTTGTCCTTCAGACAAGGTGACTGAAAATGTGGTTGTATTGTGTTGTTTGATGCAAGAAACCACTACCATTAATACCATTAATATAAAAAAGAATCAACCAAAACTGTATGCTACCCTCCGCCTATTGGATTCTTTGCTTATTCATGCCTGCCTCAAAACACAACACTGCCAATTTAAGACATACAAAACCTCCTTACTTGACTAGCTTTTTAAAGATGGCTAGAAATGTACATGTTTATGCTCATGTAGGAAGCAATCACTTCCCCATTGCTGATCAGAAGATAGCTATAACTGGGCTAATAACTCACTCACTAGCAAAGAATATGAACAAATGTGCACATGGCTACTTGCCATGCTTTTGCCCTTTGATCTAAAAAGAAAAGACCATCTACTCCTGACCGCTCAATGGAATAGAATCCTCCTCCAATGCGGCCTGCCTGTATGTTGGAATGAAAGGAGCTAATATTATGTTGTTTCAATCACGATTCCCTCATTTGAGGAAAATGTTGACAGTGTAAACTAATGGGGCAAACTCTAGTAAAGCTGAGTGAAGTTCAATCTTATGCGTTTCTGTGCGGGCTGATACTGTATTTCTGCTGTGCCCAGCTTAGAGGGAAAATTGCCTGTAGGTACATAGCTACCTCAATTACCTCGTACCCTGACCTGCACGTCGACTTTGTCACTCCCTGACCATAGAGAACCTTTGTTTCTCTATGGTGTAGTAAGTCAGGGCGTGACTGCGGGGTATTCTAGTTTATTATTTCTATGTGGGGTTCTAGTTAATTTTTTCTATGTTGGTTATTTGTATGATTCCCAATTAGATGCAGCTAGTAATCGTTGTCTCTAATTGGGGATCATATTTAGGTAGCATTTTTCCCACCTGTGTTTGTGGGAAATTATTTTGTGTTTTGAGCATGTGCACTACGTTGTCATGTTTCGTTGTTAGTTTATTGATTCATTTGTTTTGTTCTTGCTAAGTTTCACTTTATAATAAATATGTGAAACTCAACATCCGCTGCGCCTTGGTCTGTCTCTCCTCACATACGTGACAGACTTGGTATTGGTACTCCCTGTATATAGTCATGCTATTTTTACTCGTTATTTTACTCGTTACAGTAATACACTGTGTATTTATTCCTAATGTCACTATTTCTATATATACTTAACAAAAATATAAATGCAACATGTAAAGTGTTTCATGAGCTGAAATAAAAATCCCAGAAATTTTCCAAATGCACAAAAAGCTTATTTCGCTCATATTTTGTGCACACATTTGTTTACATCCCTGTTAGTGAGCATTTCTCTTTCGTCAAGATAATCCGTCCACCTGACAGGTGTGGCATGTCAAGAAGCTGGTTAAACAGTATGGTCATTACACAGGTGCACCTTGTGCTGGGGACAATAAAAGGCCACTCTAAAATGTGCAGTTTTGTCACACAACACAATGCCACAGAAGTCTTGAGGGAGCGTGAAATTGGCATGATGACTGCAGGAATGTCCACCAGAGTTGTTGCCAGAGAATGTAATGTTAATTTCTCTACCATAAGCCACCTCCAATGTCATTTTAGAGAATTTGGCAGTATGTCCAACCATGCTTACAACCGCAGACAACATCTAACCACACCAGCCCAGTACATCCACATCCAGCTTCTTCACCTGCGCGATCGTCTGAGACCAGCCAACTGGACAGCTGATGAAACTGAGGAGCATTTTTGTCTGTAATGAAGCTTTTCTGTGGCTGGGCTTGGCTCCTCAGTAGGTGAGCCTGGCTCCGAAGTGGGTGGGTCTATGCACCCAGACCCACTCATGGCTGCGCCCCTACCCAGTCATGTGAAATCCATAGATTAGGGCCTAATGGATTTATTTAAATTGACTGATATGAAATGTAACTCACTGAAATCATTTAAATTGTTGCATGTTTCATTTATATTTTTGTTAATTATATATTTTTAATCTTAACTCTGCATTGTTGGAAAGGGACCGTACATTTCACTGTTAATCTACACGTGACATATAAAAATGTATTTTGTTTGACACATTTTGATAATTTTGTGTAAATAAGTGAAAGGGGGATTTGCAGTAGGTTAGAGAACTATCCTAAATATATTAATTTTAACATATCACCAAAAAATGTATTAAAACAAACTGTTTTGCAATGAAACTCTACAGTAGCACTCTGTAGGGTGGTACTGTAGTGTAGACGGAGGACAGCTAGCTTCTGTCCTCCTCAATTGACTTCAATACAAAGCCTAGGAGGCTCATGGTTCTCATCCCCTTCCATAGACTTACACAGTAATTATGACAACTTCCAGAGGATGTCCTCCAACCTATAAGAGTTCTTGTAGCATGAACTGACATGTTGTCCACCCAATCAGGATCAGATAATTCATCTAGTACTGAAAGCATAAGCTACAGCTAGCTAGCACTGCAACGCATAAAATATGGTAAGTAGTTGACTCAAAGAGAGAGAAAGACAATAGTTGAACAAATTAATTTCTTCCAAAATTAAGGGGAAGCGAGAGAGAGAGAGCTAGCTGTATATGGTTGTATTTGTTTTGCTTTCACGTTCAGTTAGTTAGCTGAATGCAGCTAGCTAGTTTAGCCTACTTAAACACCTGGCTCAAACAGAAAGGGATGCAATGTTAGCTAGCTGGCTATGGCTGTCCAACACTCTTCCAAGTCAAAGTAAGCTTTTGGTTTTATTAATTTGTTGCCACCAGGGCCCGCCGGTGTAACTGCTAAACTGCTTTCTGACTGTACACTGTACTGCATGATTGTAGCGGGTTTACTAACGCATTGGTTCTAGTAGCCATGGTGACTATGAGGTGACAACGATGTAGGCTGTGTGTAGAGGTTAGCAGTCATGATATGAAGGTTTGGGTTGAAAAGGTTTTTTCCCCTGGTCACAGCTGATGTCCACAAGCGAAGGGACAGGAGAGCATTTGCAACTGTTGGATTAATGATTACACCCTAGATCTGCTAGATGCAGGCAAGGGTGTGGAAGGCAGTATTGAGTGTGTCACTGTCTGTTACCTTGATTACTCAAAATGTTCTTGACCTGTGCACCTATGT